>NC_045165.1:7695277-7937777 GCF_900700415.2 Clupea harengus
GCCACCTCTCCAACCTCTCTAATCACCACACGCATCTTCAGACGCCAGGCTTTGGTCACTGTGAAAACTCTCTCTAGTTTAGTCAGGAGGGAATGCTCTTCAGTTGGAAGAGTTTTCATGAACACGGTTTATTTCCCCCGTCTTCTATGAAATTTGAAATCAGCGGTTGAAATAGCACCGCACGCTTGCTAAAAATCTAGCCAGCTGAATACAGCAACGCTACTGAATACCTCGAGCCCAACCACAGCTACTGCACTTAAACGCTCATTATGATGGGCCATGAGCATGATCTGTGTATGGGTGGAGTCACTGCATGATTGTTGTCCACATTGTTAACTACACTGTGATCTTCTGACAGTGGTTGTAGTCATGGCAACAGCTTTGTGTCACATTGTTAACTACACCGTGATCTTCTGACAGTGGTTGTAGTCATGGCAACAGTTTTGTGTCACATTGTTAACTACACTGTGATCTTCTGACAGTGGTTGTAGTCATGGCAACAGTTTTGTGTCCATCCCCAGAGTGAGGGTGTCAGGGGGGGTTCCCTTGCCCTGGATTTATTCCTGTTCCTGATTTATGGCCTCCTCTGTCTCATCTATTTCTCCCTCTTCTCTTCCTCAGGGTTTGGGCGTGGCGGCGCTGAGAGCCACACATATACTAAATAGACCTTGACTCAGGTAGGACGCTCCTCGATGAGGTCAAACTCCACGTTAAGACAAAGGCTCTGTCCAAAGTGCACAGAGTGGTTGTTATGAAGAGAATGGACTTGCTTTTGCATGCGTGCACAAACATTGACATCAAAGTGAGCATTGTAGCATCTGTGCAATTTCAACTAATGCGTTGTCTTTCTGTGCTTGCAGTTCATCAACCTTGAAGAGCAGACATTTGACGAAGAAGAAGAATCAGCTAAACGAAACAATAATGAATAAAACAATGTTACAAAATAAACCATCCTGTTTTGGAACTAGTGTATATTATTGTTAACATTTATTGTGGAATGTCATTGGATGTGATACCACATGGCTAATGTTCTTAGGGGTTTCATTGTCAGTTTTTAACATTCCTCATCCTTTTTTAAAATAAACATCTGGTTTGTAATTTCATGTGCACTTTTGTCTCCTCTTTTATTTGGGCACTTTTATTTTCATCCTCCCCCTTATCCTTATCATTTCAGTCATTACTGTTAAAAACATTTACATCAACTATGGTTAAAAATGGTAAAATACCCCAACACCCCGCGGTTAACTGATAAATCAACTTCAGACTCTGGCAACGGTTGCAATCCAATTATGTTAGTAGACACAAATTTCATTAGAGTTTTTACACCTCTCTTCAAATAACATCATGAGACAAACAAAGGGTCTCTTTGATGGATAAGCAGCTTAAACTTGACTTTGCATGTCACAGTTCAATTAAATTAAGCAGTTCCCTTCAAAAAGACTGGGCTTCCTTTTGGACTCACCTGAATAAACCGATAACACATTTACACGCTCTACCTTAAGCAACCTCATGCCTTCACACGCCTTTTGAAAATACTGCAATGACTGGAAATCTCTCTCTGTGCAGCCCCCATGCACTCCCATATGTAGAATTTCTAAGGCCCAGAGTGCTTTGACTGGCCTTGGATACACCAAAGAGTATGGCTGGTTAATGTCTTGGCTGTATCTAAATAACCATATCCTTCCTGCCTGGTGCAACCACTCCCTGTACCGTCAGAAAACCGCAAGAGCCGCCATGGAGAAAGAACTGGCACAGACTTCCTATTGATGACAGGGGCAGCCGTTACCGTGGTTACAGACATCAACAAGACCCAACAGAGATTTCGCCCGCGCTCTGTCACTCTCTCACTCACTCTCTCTCTCTCTCAGACGCACACACACATGAACGGATGCACACATACACACTCCACCGACGGCTTGGCTCATTAAACACAGGCCTTTGTTCACACTCAAATCTGTCAGACCAGAGACAGCTGCAAAACTATGACAGGAAAAGACCTACCGGACTCACTGAAAGAAAGAAAGAAAAAAAAGGAAGGAGGTGTATTTTTATACTGGCTTCCTTGGACAGTTTGTTCAGTGTTTTATAGTTACAGTCACAGTAACGGACTTTATGGCTGAACTGGAATGACTAGGTCTGACATGCATTGCTGATTTAGAATGGGTTCTCTTTTCCAATGAGCCCTGAATTAAAGCACATTAAAATGTCACAGAACGCCTTTAAACTCATTAATATCACTGGCATTGTTTGTGTGAGGCAACGTGTGAGGGAAAGTTTGTTTAAGATGCCAGCGAAGATATGCTTTTGCAGACGTGTCTGAACACAAATAAAAAAATAAAAGCTGACTTAACGAGAAGTCTCAACACCATACTCCACTTCCCCAGCACCACTTCTTCATATCTCACCTGCTCCATCCGAACATCTCCACACCTCAGTGATCACACCATCTGGGCAACGAGCCCTGCTCTGCTTCCAACATTCAGAGAAACTCCACACTCCATTACATTCACTAGGGTCTCATGCATTCTTCAAACAACAACTTAGTTAGGAAGGTAGTAGTAGTAGTAGTAGAATATGATGGTTCTCGTGGTGTCAAGAATGTATTTTAAATTCCCAAAGGAGCTTCAATTATGGTTAATGCTGTGGTAGATTTTAAATGTACCAACTAAACTTATAATATACCACCTTTGAACAACTTCCACAGAGTTTAAAGAATACAAAACATCGTACAATCACACATTATTGAGCCCTTTACACCGGTTTTCCAATGTGAGGCAACGATGATTTATAAAGATAATGCCTGGTCCTTGAGAAAGAGACTTTGAAAGAATGTGGTCTAATCAGTGATGTGATGGCGATCTGTAGTTCTGAGCCACAGCAGCTCCCCCATAGCAAAAGAACAGAAATAAATGGAGAATCTACAGAAACATAGATGATGATGATGATGATGATGATGATGAATAATCCAGAGTGTGGTGGGGGATTCTGCGTTCCTGGCTCCAAAGATTGGGAGACGTTCAGAAACTCTTGAAAGAGAAACTTCTAGACTCAATGCTGTCTCCTTGTGGTGGAAGAGCATAACGTCCCACAGTCAGGCTGAAGCAACAGCTTGAATTCTAGCAGTACCCTACAGCAGTGCTGTCGGGCACCTACCCACAGACTCACCCTTTCATTGGTCTTTTGTGGTGGCATCAATAAGCCAACACTATATCCTACAGCTGATCCATTTCCATGGTAACCCAGGACTCCCAAACACCTTTTATGCACTTGACTTCTGTGCAATCTAACTACAAATACACACACCAAACACAAGTCACTGAAACCCTACCAAAGCTAGGATCATTATTTGTATATACACAGACGTGTCTAAATACTTGCCTAACACAGTTAACCATGACTCATTCAATGAGTCTCATCTAATGGTGTCTGAAAAAAAAATCTCATCAAACAGAGAAGGCTTTCATTTTGCAAGGTGGTTTATGACCCCTTATTTTATTATACAAAATCACAGGAGATAAAAAAAAAAAAACTCAAATGAAAACAAATATTAACTCTGTAGTAAAAAGCATCTGGGATTCATTCCCACTTTCACACTTAGTGTACAAGGCCTTTATGAAAATAACAATGAAGGTCATTTACACATAGTATTTCATAAACCTGTCTTCACAAACACTTTGATTGCCTTGGCTGGTTGCATAAGAGAGGGGAGGGGGGTTATGGAGGAACCAAACAAAAAGAAAGACAGAAAATTCAGCTGTCCAGGTAATTTCAACACAATGCCCAGTCTTATGAAAAATCAAAACTATCAAAACCACAATAAAATTATAATACAAAACACAGCGTAGAAAACAATGTAACAGTCAAGGAAAATTGTGTATGAGTTTTTTGTCTTACAATTTATGACCTAAAATTAATTCACTCACTCACATACACACGAGCAATAACT
The DNA here is from genome assembly GCF_900700415.2 of Clupea harengus. Taxonomy (NCBI): domain Eukaryota; kingdom Metazoa; phylum Chordata; class Actinopteri; order Clupeiformes; family Clupeidae; genus Clupea; species Clupea harengus. Next base: position 7,699,224 of record NC_045165.1, read on the forward strand.
AATTTGCATTGAAAGCTCACTCCACCTCTCTTCCTCATACACACGCATGCACGCGCACACAAACACACGCATGGACAAACACACACACTCTCGCAGCACAGAAGAAACACAGAATTTGCATTTCTGAGTGCTTGGCTGATAGCATCTCCAATATTCTCATAGTGTGGCTATGCAGATCCACTGGCTCTGTTGCCAGAGTGACTTGGCAGAGGAGGTATGCAGACAGAGATGGAGTGAGATTGACAGGAAACGGAGCAGAGCTGCTGATTTTGTCACAGAGGACCCGTTACAAAATCAGCACAGGAAACGACAGCACACTCACTCTTTAGGTAGCTTTTCCTGCCAAGACATAAAAGTGCTTGCAGACTCACAACAACGATAAAAATTCTGAAGTCATGGTTTTCAAAAAGACCATGTTTCCCTGCATAACTGTGCACTCTGATCTAATTCTGAAGTCATGGTTTTCAAAAAAGACTACGTTTTCCTGCATAACTGTGCACTCTAATCCAATTCCTGCACCAGGCCATTTATTGCACCTGTAAGCCATTTTTGTTCTGAGCCTGTAAAATGTAAACAAACTGTAAAAGAAGACCTCAAACCTAGACTCAGAATGCACAGGAATAACTCCATCATCGTTTTCAATCTAGAAGAGTTTTCACAACGGAACATTAAAACATGAATGCTGCTCTTTGGGGGTAGGTTTCATTAAAGCAAACGCATACGCATGAAAGGCAGATGACAGTCTGCTTTTAAAGTCTGCTCAATTCTGCTGAAACATTTTTCATTTTGAACATTTGACCACTTATATCAAGAGCTCATCATCACACCGGGCATTGTTTATGAGAAGAAATACAACTCTTATCAAACATGGTGTCAACAACAAAATAAAACTTAACAGTTTTTATATCAGCAATTAACCAGGACAATAGTACAGTAATTGTGATTAAAAATATATATAATAGGAGTTGTTGTAATAATAATAAAAATCACATTAATAACTTTAAAATTATTCAGAACAATAAAAAAAACATCCAAGGCCTCAACCATAAAGTTTTTTTTAAAGGGAGAGAAGAAGAAGAAGAAGAAGAAGAAGAAGAAGAAGAAGAAGAAGAAGAAGAAGAAGAAGAAGAAGAAGAAGAAGAAGAAGAAGAAGAAGAAGAAGAAGAAGAAGAAGAAGAAGAAGAAGAAGAAGAAGAAGAAGAAGAAGAAGAAGAAGAAGAAGAAGAAGAAGAAGAAGAAGAAGAAGAAGAAGCCTCTGATGAGGATAAACCTGGCGCTTGCCTTGCAGCACCACAGAGACATGGCCAAACAAGCTTTTGGCAGTTACAAAAAAGAGAAAGAGAGGGAGCGAAATGACAAAATGAGATGAAAAAGAAAGAAAAAGAAGTCCTCTGCACAGCTCAGCTTTGTGCACTCGTTCACCCGTGCTTGTTCACTCTCTCTTCGTCACATTTCTTTTCACCAGAGTACTTATTCGATAATAGATATGATCAGTCATAGTGATCCACCTAACGATGAGGGGGGTCCACTTCACACCCACTGGGCCGTGGTCGTCAGAGAGGGTCTCTCCACTAGCGTGTGTACATCAAAGTGCTGAACTGGTTTGGATGGCCAATCTGGACAGAGGAGCTCTCTCCAGAGGAAAAGAGAGAGGAGGGGGGTGCTCACCCCTCTATAGTAGCCCTCGATTTGCAAATGAACATCAAACCAAAAATAAAAAAGTGATAAAGGTAGGTAACCCCTGACAGCTTTGAAACATTCATACACAGTCACACACACACACATACACAGTCACACACACACACACACTCACACACGGGTCTTGCACACATGTCCATGTCCCTGACTGAGTCTTCATGTACAGACAAAACATACATATTTTTTAATTTTTTAAATCAACCTAAAGAACAAATGACTGGTTATCCTATACAGGACACCATGGAGGGAGTAGGTGGCAGATCTTATGTGAATTTCATACTGATTCCTGTCCTTGTGCACAACGGTGTGCGCCCCAAAAGGCGCGCCGTGAGCTTTGGGATCATTTAGGCCGGTCGTGCAACTTCCCAGTTTCGGAAAGCTGATGCGCACGGCGCCGCTGGCGAGCATGCAAAATGGACGAGCTGGAGGCACGAGTCTGAGCAGGCCCGTCTCTACAGGCATCTCTATGATCCGTCAATGCAGGAGCACAGGGATTCACAGATGGCACACAACTCATGGAGGGAGATTGCTGCAACAATTGGAAAAGATCAGACATTTGTATGGTTTACTAACGTTATCTTCTTGCCTTGTGAAGACCTGAGGGTCAAAATTTTGCATTTCGGCTGTGCTCACACACAGGGAAAAAAAATTAAATAAAAAAAAAATAATGTTCCATAATGCAGTTGAGAGTGTCTTTTGTTACCATAACAACATATGTTAACCTATGGCTAACGTTAGGTAACAGGCTAGTTTTGCTGGCGACTAGCAATAAATAAACACTAACCAGAAACTTTTAGGGCCCATCCAGTTTAATCCACAAACGAATACAGTTTAACTGTCATGTCATATAGGCTATTTCACTGTTCTCTATTCGGCACATTACCTTTTCTTATTGCTGCTTCCAGCAGTTAGTCCACAAATGAATACTGGGGATACTGTTTAACCATCATGTCTATTTCTGGTGCTGGACAGTAATGTGCTGAATTGGAGCAGTTTCGATGGTATTTCTGTGAGCAGCGACACCTACTGAGGCGAGTCAAGTGTGCCTGAAGCGCGAGTAGAAAAGGTTATGGCGCTGTGATGATGTCACAGTTGGCACGCGCAGTGACCAATCCTTCAAGCATACCAGCGCCTTTATAGTATGGTGTATATTTTAGGACATTCCCACCTCAACCATCAGATCAAACTAATCACACACACACACACACACACACACACACACACACACACACTCTCTCACTCACTCACTCACTCAACGGTAAGGTCTTCTGAACTTTCACATTAGTTAAAAATGCCATTTTGTCCAACAGCCACAGACCTGAGGTCGGAGGAGGCCAGTGAATGTACACCACACTGTTGCATTGCCATAGTTCGGAGTTCCGACCCCTATATCCTCTGCCTAATGCCAGTCTTCGTCGTCTGCGTCCTCGTCTTCGTCCGAGGAGTCGTCGCTGCTGCTGCTCTTGCTGCCCGCTCTGCTGCCGTCCTTGGCGCCGTTCTGCCGCGCGGCGGAGAGAGCCGCGGCCGCTCGCTCCTCAGCCTCCCTCAGGCGCAGAGCCGCCGCCTTCTTCTCCTGCTCGGCGTGGCTCTTCATGTGTGCACTGCGGCTCTTCACCTTGAAGAAGACTCTGAGAGGGGGGGCATAAACAGGGTTGCATAAGGCTTCCAAATGCACCACAGTGAAATGAAGGCAGAAAACATTGTTCATAAATGTGAACATTTCTAAGGGTTACTTATCTGTGTGGAACGTCATTCTTGTACTCTGCCCTAACATAACCTTACCCCTACATATAAGGCTCATTCTTGTTTCGGCATATGGATATGTGACAATTACATACACCATCAAATGGATATGTGACAATTACATACACCCTTTGCACGACATACTGTACTGTACTAGACCATACTAATACTTTGATTTTCAGATAAGACTTTTTATCTAGAGTAACCAAATAGAGGTTGGTGTTTCTAAAGCTCTTCCTTTAAAGCTCAGAGATGGGAAAGTGCTCGAGTCATCACAGCTCGACTTGACTTTCAGAACAAGGAACGGCAGTGAGAGATCTGTACGTCTGAGTCCTGAGAGGCCTGTCTCAACACTTGGCTGGACATACTTATAATAAAAAGGTAACACAAATATAACCGCCAAATTGCACAGTGACTGTCCTCCCAACAGAAACGGTGCAATTACTCTGTGGCCTGTATAGTCTGCAGACAAACTGGGAAGAGGCCTAACTGAAGTAGGGCGCTAAGCTGGACAGACTATGAAAGGTAAGAGTGATTCAGAGAGTGCGCACGGTCTCTAGGCAGAGTAACTGTACACAGTGTAGGGGCATGGCACTGCCTATCTCAGTTGTGCTCCAGTTGCTAGGAGACCGTTGATAATAACAAGCCGCTTGTTGCCACGGGCAGCTCTTTAGAATCCGACTGGGGCAAGGCTGCCTTCGCAGCTGGTCAAACCAGAGATTTCTATCGGAGTTACTTAAGTCAAAACGTTTCCTGTGTAATATAAATAAAGCGGACACACACTGCAAAATCTAGCAGTGCCTGGAGAAATGCAGCTGCTGATGTCTACACACAATCATTTAAATGTAGCCATTCCATTGATAATTCCATAGAAATTCCAAAAAAAAATGCAATGACTGCATATATTTTGCTGTTGTTTAAGCTTCTACATACACACTATATGGTGGCTGTGGGTCTTCATGAGGATCTTATGGACTTATGAACCTTAGGAACAGGGTTCCCCGATTGGAGGCCACATCTACAAACTCTGGGTAAATAACTGAAATACAAGGGTCGCAGTCGCAATGACTTAAAGCCTGAACAACAAACATACCACCTGATTCAATTGAAATATATTGCTTTTGGTAATAACGTTAGCCTAGCATGAACCTAGCTTGTTTATTTAATGATTACTTGGAGACCTACTGTATGTTGGGCTGAGACTGCCCCACTCACCTGCCACATTTCTTGCAGGGGAACTCCCCCTCCTGTCCAACCACGCCTTTGCCAGCGGATCCAGAGGTTCCACTCTTTTGCGCAGATCCAGGATCAGGCTTCTGGGGGGCAAAGACAGCCTGGTCCCTCTGACCACCGTCCTGGGTCTTCTGGGACAACACTTTCTCTGACTATACACACACACACACACACACACACAATTTTGATAAGACAGGTGTGTCCTAATACTACTCCACACACATGCTTGTAGTTAAACACTTCTCATTGTCATGTTGGAAATGTCACAATTCTAACAGCTCTGATGAAAGTGACCGGAGCAACAGAACTGTCAACTGCAAGATTCGCCCAATCATCTGACCCCAGGTCAGCAAGGTCAAAGCCCACTTACCAAAAACACATGTGCATATCCTCTACCAGCCACAAGATGGCACTAGAGTTCACCACCATTATTACTATGACTCAAAACTAAATACACCAAAGAGAAATCTCTGCAACTTACTGAATTGAAAAACATTAGCTCTCCTTAAAAGCATGGAGCAGCTTCCTCTTTTAATGAAGTGTAGTCTTCCTCATAGTCGCCCTCACTTACATGTTCAGTGGTCACTGAGGACTGTGTCACTCTTCCGGGACTGCTCTCTCTCTTCCTGTCAGCTGACCTCTCCCACTTCCTGCCGTCTTCCTCCTGCTTGAGAGGCTCAAACTTCTGAGAGCTCTGCTTAAGCACAGGGCAGGATGTTAAAGCACAAATAATAGAAGTAAATAGAAAGTAAAGTACTGAATATTTATTGGGACAATGTATTTTAAACACTCCCACACACAGACTTTGTCTTCCCATACCTTGAAGTCCACCTCCTCCTCTGTTGGTTTTGTCTCTGGTGGCTCAACATCTCCATAGATGAGAGTTCCATTCCGACCAATCTTCACCTGCTTCTTGTAGGTGTAGTAAAACTCAACGCACTGAGCAACCGTCTTTGAGCTCACCTGTGTAAAAACAGACACACACACACACACAGTGTTACAACTCTGTTTATGAGTTTTCTTCGACAAAGATTCATTTCCCAGATGTTACAGCTGTGGGAGGAGTGCATACCAGTTTCTGGACCATTAGGAAATCCTTCTTGTAGGCAGAGATGCCTTTGTTAAACAAGCGCTTCTCAACAGTCGTCCAGTTGTCTGATCCTTCAAAGACATGTGCAACATTTAAGGTCAGAGTGCCTGGTGATAATGCATAAATATATATATATACACAATTATGTCAGTAAACAACAGACAGGCACACACACAAACACACACACACACACACACACACACACACACACTCACACACACAATCTTATACACTCAGTACCTGAATAATGATAGTCACTCAGCGGGTGAGGTTTAGTAAATATGGGGGTTTCCAACAGCAAGAGGGCAAGAGCTCCCTGCAAAAGAATTACATTTCCATAATCACTTTCACGTTCCCCTTTTCACTATATCAGTTTCACAAAACATTCTGATGCCACAAAGTCCTAGTGCCACTGTGTGTGTGTGTGTGTGCCTGTGTGTGTGCCTGTGTGTGTGCCTGTGCGTGTGTGTGCGTGTGTGTGCGCGTGTGTGTGTGTTTGTGTGTGTTGTGTGTGTGTGTGTGTTTGTGTGTGTGTGTGTGTGTGTGTGTGTGTGTGTGTGTGTGTGTGTTTGTGTGTGTGTCTGGTTCAATCCTAGACGCATCTGAGCATGTGGACACACATACAGTCAAGTCACTTTGCACAGCAACTGTGTTTTATAAGGCTAAATATTCTTGCACAATAGCCGACCATCTGTGGATATAGTCTGGTTGCTGGATACCAGCGTACTACAAAAATCATGAAGCGTGGGAGAGAGTGAGTGGGCACTGGAGGCAGCCGTCCTCCATCTCCTTGACAACAATGCTATGCTCACATAGCTGGCAGCGGATGCCCTCTCCACTAAGTTTGGGGGTATTCCTTAGGGGATGATTCAGAGTTCTAGAGCATTACTGACAAACGATCGCTAACAGACCTTCCACTTCCACCTGACCGTATGGCACAACTCACAGGGCAATAGACTCGCGCTCTCTAATGTCAAAGAAGACAGTAGAAGAATCTAAGAGGCACTTTGAAAGTGCCTATGAGAGCCTTATTCACAAACCCCTCCAGAAACGACTTAACGTCTCAAGCTATGAACTAAGGTACATGCTGCAAAACTCATGGCATGGCATTCTTTGACTCACTCCAGGGGGCCACTTAAGGTGCTAAGAGGCTTTACGAGGATCAGGCTGGTGGCTGCACAGCTGTGGCCAGAGCGGCAGGTGAGTCATGACTCACTGGGGATGAGCTCATAGGCCGGGGACCGGGGCCTTACTCACCATCACGTCACCCTTGCACGTGTGCAGACAGTGCATGGCCAGCTCCTGGTTGGTGCCCCCTCCCATAAGGGCACTGGAGCACGCCAGGTGGAGCAGGTCGTTCACTGAGAGAGAGAGAGAGAGAGAGGTGGGGAGAGAGAGAAAGAGAATGAGAGAGAGAGATCGAGAGAGAGAGAGAGAGAGAGAGGTGGAGAGAGAGAGAGAAAGAAAGAGAGAGGTGGGGAGAGAAAGAGAAAGAGAAAAAGAAAGAAAGAAAGAAACATGAGGGTGGGGGAAGAGAGGGAGAAACAGAAACAGGGAGGGAGAGAGAGAAATGATAATTGGTTTACTCCCGGACAACTTCAAAAGAACAGCAAGAGTTGCCTTGTAACGAAAGATGCAGACTCCCACTTCAAGGCACAAGCTGCTGGCCTGAGTCTGAATGAAACACATGAAATTTTAATGAAGCATCTTTTTAAAAGGTGAGGGTACGGCCACAACATCGCCAGAGGTAAACTAACATCTGTTCGGCAAAACAAGAAAATAGAAACAATATGATGTGGAGAGAGAGGATACAGTGGTTGAACAAAAGGAAATAAAGCAATAACGCTAATATTTTGAGCAAACATCCAATCCTACATTAAAAAAAAAATCTAAATCATTTGCATAACAATCTTTAACTGACAATCTCAAGTGTGAAAAACAAAACTAAAGCAAAATACTTAATAATCAAGTGCTCTGGACTGTATACCAGGATTGCGGTGCAATAAATCTAAAAGCAACATAATGTACCTTTGAGTCGAAATGATAAAACTGATATGATCTGACCAACAACACAGAAGTGAGACCAACTAGAGAGCACTTCCTAAATCAACAAGACCTCCATGCTGCTACAGGGACAGTCTACACAGACCTGAAATAAATGCAACGTCCTCGTCCTGCTCACCTCCTCACATTTCACTGTTCATCTAATCTAAAAAAAATCAATGTTTCATATCTTGAAACACAGTTCCACTTCTGGCTGAAAAAAAAAGTTACACTTACCCTAAAAGAACCGAGGAACTGAACTAGAATAGAATCAGAGCAGCAGGAACTAATAATTAAATAACAGCACTACAGCAAATCAGTGTGAGGAAACGCCTCCTCCTTATAGCGACATAAAGTCTCATGTTGTACAATTGATTACTTTGCACCAAAATATCACGGAGCTTTTCACTGACACATACACCCATCACAACTGAAGAGTTCACTGCCACATACACCCATCACTAACTGAAGAGTTCACTGACACATACACCCATCACAACTGAAGAGTTCACTGCCACATACACCCATCACTAACTGAAGAGTTCACTGACACATACACCCATCACAACTGAAGAGTTCACTGCCACATACACCCATCACTAACTGAAGAGTTCACTGACACATACACCCATCACTAACTGAAGAGTTCACTGCCACATACACCCATCACTAACTGAAGAGTTCACTGACACATACACCCATCACAACTGAAGAGTTGCTGCATTAGTCAAATCGTCTGCAACGGGGGAGCGGCCGCATCCCAATCACGTATGGGTCCTAGTGCCCATATTCATGTCCCCATATCCTACTCCAGATCTCTCTCTCCCACTCATTTCCTGTTTCTCTTCACTATCTAAACAAGGGCAAAAACCACGCAAAATAAACATATATATTATATATATAAAATATTCACTTCTTTCGGTTCCTGTGGGTTGAGTGTTCCTTGCAGTAATGGACTCACAGTGATGCAACACCCCCCCTGCGGAGGAACTGAAGGCTGGCACGGCGGGGCCAAACCTCCGGGCCTGAGAACCTACCTCTCTCCAGCAGCTTGGGCTGGGCGTCCAGCTCGGGCAGATGGGCCCACACCAGCTCAGCCTTGTGCTGGTCGTACTGAGAGGCGGGGCGGGCGCGGAGCTCTGGGATCTCAGCCTGGTAGCGCACGCCAATGTTTATCCGTCTACAGGGGGGAAGAGAGAGACCAGTTAAGCACAAGCCTCCAAGAGTCATTAATGGTAAGCGTAGCCCCCTTTACAACTCAATTCTGCCCAAACTGAGAGAAAGAAAGAAAGAAAGTAAGAAAGAGAGAGAGAAAGAGAGAGAGAGAGAGAAAGAGACCAGTTAAACATAAGCCTCCATTTCTTCTTGTACACCATTTCTCCCTAAACACAAGGGGGAGAGAGAGAGAGAGAGAGAGAGAGAGGCACATGAGTTATGTGATGCAGCATTTAAGTCTATCTGTTGTGTTCCTCCACTTGACATTTATCTACTCAAGGACAGACCCTTGTCACCATGGAGACAACCGGGCGCTCGATAGAGATGCCTTTCACACAAGGTCTATCTCTGACGCTTGCTAAAATATACACAATAATTAAACAATAAATAAATAAACAATAAGAATAAAGAATGCAAGAGCATGTTTAAAAGAATATCTGTGGGCACCGTGTGTTTGTGTGTGTGTGTCTATTGTGTGTGTGTGTGTGTGTGTGTGTGTGTGTGTGTGGTGGTGTTGGTAGCAGAGGAGAAGCTGAGCAGTTGGCACCAAGCTGAGCTGCTGTCCCACAGAGCTCCATGTTCTCCCACACCCTCCCACTCAAACCCAGGGATTCTGGACCGCTGACTACGCCAAATTCAGAAAAGAGGACAACTTCCACGATCACACGCGCTTACATAACCCACCATTACATCTCTAATAATGAGCAACACTTGATCCCTGAACTCTCAAAGACAGGCCACTTAAGTGCTCTTGCTCGCATGTGTGGCAGCAAACTTCAGTGATGTTATCTGAAACACGTGCACGACCAGTCAGCTGATGCATGCAGATTTATAAACTTTTAACATATATCAGACAACTGTAGATCTGAATGATATACGATCGATGTATTTATTACATTTTATAATGATAATTGTGGGGGAGACCGTGGTTCATAGTGTAGAAGAGGCGTTTAGTAATCGTAAGGTTGCTAGTTCGATTCCCAATTCCTCCTTACCAAGTGTGTAAGTGTCCTTGAGCAAGACACTGAACCCCTAAACTGCTCCTGATGTATAAATGCAATTTCCTTGTAAGTCGCTTTGGATAAAAGCGTCTGCTAAATGTAATGTTAATGTAATAATTATTAATCCAATATGAAATGTGTAAATAACGGGGCAATATCCTTGATATTCTGACAGTCAACAACAGAAATGTGCACGCAACACTCTTCTAGAGAGAGAAGGGTCTTTACAGACTACATCTGCAAGGCCACTGGCATCAATAAGAGCCCCCACCCCAGGGTGGCCACTGGGCTAAGTGAAAGGCTGACGTTTCTCCCTCTTTTCTGGAAACAAGAAGTGCTTTGTTTCCCTATTGTGAATTCCCCAAATCCACAGCAGAACCACACAAGTGAGTCACTATGCCAGACACTTGGGCTCTCAGAGCTTAGTAGTCATAAGAGATGGCCCTGTGATTCATGCTCTACTAGAGGCCAGAATATTGATGCAATGAACACACACACACACACACACACACACACACACACACACACACACACACACACACACACACACACACACACACACACACACACACACACACACACACACTTCCTGGATCACGCATTTGATCTGGGTGAACGAGAAGCTTTTTGAGAGACCGGCTAAGCCTCCTTGGACAGCCAACCAGAAAACCCAACAAAAGAAGGAGGACCAGCTGAGTGGAGAGCAGAGAGTAGTGTGGCATCCAGTCAGAGAGGTTGGAGGGCTTGATGGGGGAGAAAAAAAAAAGAAAAAAAAAAAAAAAAAAAAAAAACTCCAACCACATTTCAAACACCACATCCTTGACAGCTAAGCTGTATGTCAACAGATTCTTCTTTTTTTGGGCTCAGGATGCAGAAAACAAAAGTCCTGAAAAAAAAGTCCCGACAGCATTCAGACTTAAATCGCCAGTCGCTGTGTTTGATCAGTCAGAACCATTCTTAAGAAGTACATAAGAAAGTTCACTATATTTGCATGTGACGTGTATGTGCTACTGCACTGCAGGGTGCGATACGATGGTTTGAGGATGCAACAGCACCAGTTCAGCATCAATAAAACCAGTTGTTTGTGGGAAAGCTAAAATCGCCATGAAGGAGAGCAGACACAACCTTCCAAAGAGAAGACAAACACATACCTATCTGTGTGTTTGTCTTGTCTTTTAAGCCCCATTGAAATATCATGTGATGTGCGTCTCTCAAACAGCATTTTGTTATTGCCACCAGAACACACTGTCTAGCACGTTGTCTAAAGGGGGTATGCCGAGTGGTCTCTCTCTCTCTCTCTCTCTCTGTGTGTGTGTGTGTGTCTTACTCACGGCTCAAGGCTGACAGGCGTGGCTTCGCTCATGGCAGAGAGCACGGGAGGCGTGATATCACAGCTGTCTGAAAGAGCGGGAGAAAGCAGATACTCATTCATTGCTCATTCATGTTCAGGCCGTGCAGAAGCTCAAAATTCTGAACCACTATGAAGGGCAAGGTATGGAGACAGGGACAGGTAACTTACTGACAGTAGACTTACTGAACAGGTAACAAACAAACATGACATCTAAAGATCTCGATTCAGGGGGAAATGCACCATGTTTTTTTTTTTAGGTATTTTTGAAAGTCTTTATTGTTATTGTATTTGCATGCAACGAAATTTGGAGCACTGCCCCTGTTGGTGCCACGAGGGAGAACATATAACAAGACAACTACAATAACTAACAAATTACAGCAAGTGCAGTGGCATGAAGTACAAGTACTCCCGGAGGTACATTGCAAAATAAATAAATAGATACACATAAGTGACAGAGAGAGACGCAATGACAGAACAACAGACGATCACACAGATGTTAATCACTGAGCCTTACAAAACGGAGTAAGAGACGGGGCTTACTGGAGCGGAGCAGGCTGCGGGTAGCAGATTTGGGGGTGACCACTGGGGGCAGCACATGACTCCCAGCGGCGGCGGCGGCGGCAGCGGTGGAGAGGAAGGTGGAGAAGTAGAGGCCGGATCCCTCCCGCACGGGGCTGAGGATGGGCGGAGGCGTGTAGGGGGGCATGACCAGGACGCTGTCGGCCAGCCGCACGGGCGAGCGCAGGTGGCTCTGGTAGTTTGTGATGCTGGAGTAGACCGACGGAGCGATGAAGGTGCCCAGCTTGGGCGGCGGGATGAAGAGCGGCTCGGGACGCGGCCGCCGTTTGGACTTGCCGGACTTGCCGTCGGTGTCCTCCGGACCGCCATTCTGAGGAGAGAGGAGAAGGGTGGGAGGAAAGGAGAGAGAAGAAAAAAAGTTTATGCCTCAACAGCTTAGTAGTGTCAGGGTGAGGACATTGGAGGATTTACTAGCATGAATAACGGGGCCCTGAAACATTCTCCAGCATTGAGGCAGAGAGAGAGAGAGAGAGAGTGAGAGAGAGACCAAACATCCCAAAAGTTACAAACATGAAAAACATGCCATTTGTTTTAATCTTTAAGAAACCTGATGTGATGGTCTGTACCAAAGTGTCCGCACTGAACGATCGGCAGTGTCTACTACATGACCCATTTTAGGTGTGCTTAGCAGCAGCATAATTACTACACCATCACCAATACAGAAAAATTCTAAACAAATCCAATGTAAAACGCAAAAACATGGGTCTCCAACGCACCTGGCCAGAATTGTCAGACAGAGAGCTGCGTAGCGAGCGGCGACGCGTCACGATGACCGATGGCTTGTGTTCCTGGTGGGAGGAGGAGGTGTGGCCAATCCAGCTCTGGCCAAACCCTGCGGGGTCTCGCTCCGGGGAGGACCCTTGCTCTACGGGCCGCACCGGTACCGACACCGGGATGACGAGAGGGAGGAGTGACTCGTCCCGGTGACGTTTGGCTGCCACGCCCTCCATGTCCCGATCTCTTGGGCAGTGATCCGATGAAGGACTCCAGGGCCTGTGAGAATCCTGTGGATAATAGAACACGAACACACACACACACACACACACACAGACACACACAGACAAAGAGAGGGGGGGCAGAGAGAGATTACACCTCTCATTGAACAGACAACTTGTAGACAATCACAACTGCTTAAAGATGCACTCGGGTTTCACGAAAGGTTGTTGATATTTGAGCTCAACAGCCAATTAAATTTCACCCCTCCATTCTGTACTCCTGTAGCACCGTTGGGATTGTTTATGGCTTGGTCCAAACCACTATATTTGTTTCCCATTTACAGAGCCAGGACTGTGTGCAGAGTTTTTTTGAGCGTTCAGACTGACCAGACAACTAGACCTTGAGGAGTAATTAGCTGAATTTGATTAATTTGAATTTGACTCCACCTTTAAGTGCACGTTTCCTGGTTTCACGTTCAATGTCTGACAGTGCATTCAATTTCACATGATAAAAAAAGGGAGCTGGCCAATACCTGAATGCTTTTGTCACAGATAATCATTATTGTATCGGCCCTTAAAAAAAAAAAAAAACATCAGTCCACTGCTGGTTTATTCTAGAGGGTAAAGCACTGGAGAAGGCTGTCTATACATTGGCTCAAACCGGCAGGTGTCTATTGTACCAGACTCTATTTACCCAGCACACCCTCTGGTGGGAATGTCACAGTTTTCAGCATATTCAGGATGGTAGGTGGCATTCAGGCTTCCACAGACTCTGCCACACTACTAAAACAGAGGTAAATGTACCATTTTGGAGGAAGGGAAAACAATACGAGCATTGATGATAGCCAAAGTGTTTTTCATAATAAGATGAAAATCATAACGTTAATTATAGCTATTAGCCTTCACCTCCAACTAAAGGCTACATGTGTATGTGCTCATACCAGCACACAAACCCAACTACACCCCATGTGATGAGCCACAAAGGAAGGGGAGGGGTGTTGAGACAAAGGGCAGCAGTCCTGTCAACACCACATACACAGACACACACACACACACACACACACACACACACACACAGACACACACAGACACACACACACACACACACACACACACACACCACGCCAGCAAACCTGCACAGGTCACATGCAAATGCCTCTGCTACCTACAATTATGAGCCTTTGCTCGGTGTCCATTTTCTTAGATAAAACAAACAAACAAACCAAAAGCACTATGAAATGTTACCCCGATTGCACAAATTTAGAGAAGTCTTCAAGAGCACTGGGCACATGCGAGAAAAAATGCTCAAGATGTATTTAGTCTCGTCTTTAATCAATGCCTTTAAACAAAATGCCTCAACACTGCTGGCAGTTTTGTGACTAAACTGTACTTTAGAGGCGCCGGTTTTGTTTGTGCTTTATTTTCATGACATTGGTGAGAGATCCTGCAAAATCAGTACTGTCCAGTGGAAGAAAAAGCACCATGCTAAACCAATCAAATCAACTTCATCAAGTCATGAATTCTGCTACACATGAGCAGGTTTAATAATGGTGCATTAAGGGTCTATTAGTGTTTATCAGAAAGGAAACTATTCATCTCACTCCTAAACATCTTCCAAAATAGCTTCATGTGGTATACCGTAACTCATTATTGTGTAACAGAAGCAAAAATTTACTTTTTACACTCCCCACATCAGCACAGTTACTTCCTGGTTTAGCTGACACTAGACCCTAATCACACATGACACAGTCAGCTGGTGTTGGTCACCAGAAGTGGCACGGTGACAGATAGTTCTCCTTCTGGCCCATTGACAGCCAGTCATTAGCTGGCCACAGAACATGAGAAGTCAGTGGGCTACATAATAAACCGGTTTCACAAGGGTCCTCCCAGCTCATGTTTATCTAAATTGTGCTGGAGAACATGCAGGCCGTGGCTTTGTTTACTGTTTACAGACACGTATGACCGTAGCCAGCCACTGCAGCAGCTTCAGCTCTGGCTTTGTTGTGCAACGACACCTCTCTCACCCCACCCCCCCCACCCCCGCCTCCCATGGTGAGCACAATTGAAACCTGAACAACCGGTGCAGAAGTGACACCTTTAAAGCCCTCCCTGCAGGGCCCTCTCAACCAGCCGTCTTCTGCAGGAAAATGGAAGCCAGTAGGTACCGGAGGAGTAAAGCCAGACTAGCTCCTCTTTACGCTCTAAGGATGAAAATGATAAAAGCTGGACTATCTTTTGCTTACCTTCTAAGAATGCACATATGTACACAGGAATCATATTACAGTTCAGGTCATTACATGTATAATGAATCATAGGCTTTGTAAAAATAACAGGCAAAAAATGTTTACAAAAGGAAATGCTTATACAAAAAACAAGATGCATTTGGTCTCACAGCAGACCAAATGTCTGGGTCTTTGTTGACACAAGAGTGACTGTCGCAATAAACCTCCCTCATTTTTGAATGTTGTACACCACATTTAGATATCATGGAAATGATGGTGTGCTGCACGACTGCACAGATGTTCTCACTCATTTTTCACAAACTAACTAAAATAAATAAATAAACCCTGATCACAACTCTGTCCTTCAGCGCTTGCTCAAAATTGAGGCAAGATGAGGCACTCTTCGCATACATTATGCATACATTTCCTAAATTTCCTTCGGGATTAATAAAGTATCCATCTATCTATCTATCTATTACAAAACACTGTATTTCTGCATCACAGAAAATGCATATTAACACACAAATGCCTTGACTTCTTGGAGGAACAGACAAAAGTAAACGCATCCTTACCTTCAGAATGTCCGACGGCAGGGACTCCATCTCTGAGGCTTTCTGGGCCAATGTCTCAAGATTTGCCTCCTGGGAGACCCTCCTCTTCCTCCGCGTGCTCTGAATCACCCCCGTTGGAGCTGCCTTCACCTCCTCCCCCCCAAGGACCCTTGCTGCCCTGTCAGAGGCTCCTTTCTGGGGATCCTGGAAGCCCTGAGGCCCCTGGCTCTGCTCTGCAGGCAGGAGAAAAGGGTTGTCCCCTGGAGCCCCCTCATCTTCTCTGGAGAGGCGACGTGACCTGTGACCTGTGACCTGTGACCTGTGGGGGGGCTGCAGAGGCTCGTTTGGTTGCAAAGTTCTGGGAGGCGACTGCTGGGGGTCGTGGGGATACTGGATGTCCTTGGCTGATTTATCAGAGAGTAAATGAGAATGGCTCATCGGCTGGGTCTGTGGCTGGTCTGGATGTGACTGGGAGAGGGTGTGAGAGTGACTGGGATTGAACTCTGACTGGTGCTGACTGTGCTGCTGAATTTGTGGTTCATTTTTCTGCTGTGGAACGGTTTGAGGCTGTTGACTTTGTTGTGGCTGCTGTTGTGTTGTCAGCTTCTGTTGCTGCAGCGTCGGGTGTGAATGTATATGCTGCATGGGCTGTTGTTGTGGTTGATGTTGTTGATGTTGTTGCGCTTGAGAGGTGTGCTCTAAATGTGCCTGTAACTCATGCATTTGCTCAGAGTGCTGTGTGAGTTGTATCTGTTTCTGCATCGGTTGTGACTGCTGGTGTATGTGTTGTGTCTGGGGCTGATGGTGTGGCTGCTGTTGCACTGGTTGTTGATGAATTAATTGTTGCTGTTGGTATTGATGTTGCATTTGTTGTTGTTGCTGCTGCAAGATCAGCTGCTGCTGTTGCTGCTGCTGTTGCTGTCTCTGCACATGCTGTTGATCCTGCTTTTGCAGCGACTGCATCTGATGCTGTGAGTTAGTCTGCATGCTATAACTCAAATTTGGCAACGTCCTACCACCTTGCTGCTGGAACACCTGATAGTAGCCAGCTGGCAGGTGCTGTTTAGGCTGTCCAAAGGCCACCTGAAATGGCTGGAGCACACCAGCAGGGATACCAGCAGGGTTGGTTCCTGAGTGCTGCTGAGTGTTTAGTCCTGCAGGCTTATGGCTTGGATGAAAGGACTGTTGAGGTGGCTGCTGCTGCTGTTGCTGCTGCTGCTGCTGCTGCTGCTCCCAGTCCATAACGTGCCCTTTAGTTGAATCTCTATAGGCATCTATAGAAGAGCTGGGCACCAGTTGTTGGTGCTGCTGTTGTGGCTGTTGTTGCTTTTCACCAGTCCTAGTAGAGGCGGTCTGCTGCTGCTGCTGCTGCTGCTGCTGCTGCTGCTGAGCAGAGATGTCCTCAGAGGGCATCTGCTTGGGGAAAGTGTTCTGGGAAGTCAAGTTTGGGGCTAAGTTCTGCGTCCAGGTGGTCATGGTGATGCTCTGCGACCAGTTGCCACCAGTGGGCCTTTGCTGAGGCTGCTGGGAAGGGTTCTGGAGGGCCCACTTCATGGGCATCATCTGCTGGTAATGTCCATGGCTCTGCTCTCCCTTCTCTGGGCTAAAGATAACGGAGTTCAGGAACATACGCTGCCCCTCATCAGCTGAGCTTGCCTCTCCTGAAGTGGCACTGTGCCCCGACTCTGATGCCAGGGCACCACCCAGGCCATAGTAGGGCCCTTCAGATGCATTCTGGGAGGCCTCCTTCATGGTCACGCTCTGGTCTTTGAAGAATGAAATGCGCTTGCCTGTTCTCTTATTGTTGGGCTTCTGTTGTAAAGGTAAACTCATGGCTTTCATGAAGGGCAGAATTGAGGCGGGTCAGGGAAGGGTGGTGGTGGTTATGTGTGGGGGTAGAAGGGGTTCATGGCTCACCCCCTTGCCACACCACACATAACACTTATAGTAAGCGCAAAAAAAACCTTGTTTCTTCAATTCACAATATCCAAGCGGAGTACAGTCATCAACTGAATGGTCCACACAGGACAACAAATTTAAGTGAAATTCCAAGTGCTTAGAGCAGGTATCAGTTTAAATAAATAAAACCTAATATAAATAAATAAATACATACATATGCTGTAAACCGTGCACTAGTTAACTACGGGGGCATGGGGAGCACACGCCTCTCCTCTTCACCCACGTCTTCTTAGCCCACTCCACTGCTACCTCTCCACATTGGCTTGGGGCATCTAGAGAAGGGCTGGCCTCCTTTATTCATGGGTACCACTCTGAAAAGAAAACAGAGGAGGGTATTATTCTGGGGAACGACGGCCCAGAGGTGTTCCTATTGTGTAGGCCTGTGGGGGAGCTGGTCCCAACCCTAATCATGAATGGACAGGGGTCTGGGTGGGGAAGCCCACAACTGGGGCATCGATGACAGCATCATCGGTGGCTTGTATCACTTTCTTTACGCATGAGCACAGAGTGAATCCGCACGTAAATCAACAGGCACACAAACACGCCCCTTGAAAATAAAAGCAGTGTCATAAGAGGAACACAGGCCTGGCAAATCATTATTCTTTTATTCCTCTCGTACCGAACAGAAACAGTATTTGAAGGCCAAGCACCCAGACTCTGATATTGCACATGTGCAAACACTGGCGCGCACACACACACACACACACACACACACACACACACACACACACACACACACCGCAAGGTAGAACAAAACTCTCCAGTGCTCACACAGCAAGTTTGGGCTACAGCACATCTCTGTAAGTAAACACTGGCCCAAACAAATTCCTCTTTTACAAATCAATCTGCTATGTGTTGTCTGTGTGTGCGTGCGTGCATATGTGATGCACGTGCTCTGAGTTCACTTAAGTTGTGTCAGTGACACTCCTGGGTTATTTACAATGTCTTAGTAGTGAATCTACTAGTCATATTAAATGTCAAAACAACCAAACCAAAATGAAAACTGCCCTATTTATGGAAGGCTGAGAAAACATGAATGAACATGAAACACTAAGAAATTAACACATTGCTCAATCCAGTCGTTCAATTTCTTGGCTAAAAACAATCTAACTAGTCTGCCAATTTTCAAAACTTCAAATGATCGTGTCTGATGTAGTCAAATGTAGTGCTTGTAACAGACACATAATTCATGTTCAAATAAACAGGTAACGTCACACGAATTGCTGAATAGGTGCCCGTGTTGCTATTAGATTTGACACAGTGTTTCATTTCGGTCTTAGGTCAGCAGGGCCAGCATGCAACGAAGCACGCAGATGTAACCACAAACTCGTCTGTAGTGCCATTTACTTTAGATACATGGTCTAAAGGGATAACCTTCCATGCACCACAGTCTGCGCTTCCTGCTTTTGCCAAGCAAGCTGTATATTATCTGTAGACAGTGACTAAGCTATGCGTTTGACTAAAGTGTTAAAGACCATCAAATGCAGCCCCTCCGCTTCCTGACCGATTGAGCTTTTAGTGAGATCCTCGTCAAAAGGAGTCCACGTGAAAAGCGGCGTTGTTCTTTGTAAACGTTGTTCAGTTTCGCGACG
This sequence comes from Clupea harengus, assembly GCF_900700415.2. Taxonomy (NCBI): domain Eukaryota; kingdom Metazoa; phylum Chordata; class Actinopteri; order Clupeiformes; family Clupeidae; genus Clupea; species Clupea harengus. The sequence continues at coordinate 7,718,436 of NC_045165.1, forward strand.
ATGTAGCTTATTTCTCAACGACCTTTCCCTACAATCATACACTGACATACTCCTGTCCGTTATCACTGTAGTTCACAGGTTATCCAAAGTACAGTTGCAGCCTCTCAATCACCCTGTTTAACTTGTAGACTGCGCACCTCAAAATAGCCCAGCAGCAGCTGCCCTGCTCGTGTTCAGAGGTGACTGAATAGGACTGCACACAAACACGAATACTTCTCCACCTATCCACATGGAGACATAGCTTCATGTCGAACGCAGCCCGTTTAACAAAAGCATTAAGAAAATAAGACTGTGGCCTCGACTGCACATGCCTCCCTCTTCAATTGCAGTTAGACGCACATTGCTTATACACAGGATAACCATGTTATTGGGACAAAACAAGACACACAATGCCCTAGTTACACAAGACCCAGTTTTAGCTCAACCAACGAGGTAACGTATTTAATAGGCTTGCAACGTCAAGCACAATTACCTAATCCCTATCGATTCTTAATTTAAACAGTAAACTCCATCGTGATGCATAGCCTGGCGTTCTGATAGACAGGGGAGCGCAGCGTAGATGCATTTGACACTGGGGCATCCCCTCCCTCCCTCCTCCCCTCTCCATACATCGAGAAAAAAAACACTGCGTACTACACGCGAGCCCTTCCTGACCCAGCCACCCCCCAGCCAGCTCAGCGCTATTTACGAGAAGTCCTTTGTTGCAGAAAAAGGATTATCGAGTCACTAATGCCATGGCACACTGCAACAAAATGAGGCAACAATGCACCCTACGCGAGCAACCAAAGGTTACGAACAGAATGAAAAGTGTTTGAGGGACAAAACATGGTGAAGCTTCAGTGCTTGCTCTCTTATGTAGCCTATAGTTGACAACATGATCCGCGTCAGCCAGGTTCCTGTCGCTCTGCCCTTTTATTGTAAAAGCTTTCAAATACAACGCTTGGTTGCGAAAATTCGTTTTCCCTCGGAATCTCTACTCACAGCGCGACATTTAAGATGTGTAGCCTTCAAGCACTGACAAATAAGATACAATGCTTCACCACTGAACTTCAGACTACGTGCAGTTCATTAGGACATTGGTTGTAAACAACCTATCGACTCCATGTAAGGCTCCATAGTGTAGCCTGTCTTGAGCAAGAAGACCTACCTTATTCGTTGTTTATCATTTCCTCCTGACTCCCGAGTTCCCGCACCCAATCCCCAACAGTAAGGTGATGACTGCATGCAACTCCTGTGTTGAGTCATGCAACGCTGATCTCACACTCAGATTACTCAAGTGAAAAGGTAGACGAGGCGATTACAGAAGGACTGATATCTAGCCTACATCGGTCATCTGATCTGCAAAGAATAGTATGATCGTGCAAGATGGGCAGTTTAAAAATTGCACAACGTTGCGTTATGCCTTCATAAATATACGGTAACGTGGTTGCCTAGTCGTGGCGCTGTGATTCTCAGTCAAATCCCTTGAACAACAAATTCTCTCTCAACATAAGTCATGTGACCACCATTGGTGCGCTCGCCACACCTACTTCCACTACCATATATAGCTTTCCTCTTGTATACGGGGCGTTGCGAGTTCCAGATGAAGCGCCTCTTGCGAGGCCTGTATGCGGGAAATTTCGTCATGAGGAGTCACCACGGCTGGGTTTTCAGACCATTGATTACATTTCCAAGGGGTGGCCGTCGGCTAGAATGGAGAGTATTTGGAGAGATGTCTGGGCCCACCATGGGCATGTGGTTCCCCCAAAGTAGCAAAGGCAATACAGCCTAATTCTCTGAATGAAGAAGTGAACGCCTTAAAGGGTTAGGAGTAGTTCTCAGTTGCGATCATAATGTGTAGTCTGCTGCGAAAACTGACGGAATCAGTTAAGTTATTTTAAAGTTCGCATTCCATATGTTTGCTATGAAAATAAATAGCGATGGTATGGCACAACACAACCTAAACGTGTTGGACAGGAGTGAAGGTTTGGTGAACTTTGGGACATAACTGGTGGATGTGTACCAGTTCATCTCTGCATCCATTTGACTCAGTTGCCCTTTGGGTTACATTGGATAGCCGACCTTAATGACAAAAGTGGGACTTTAGACATAGTCCATTACTAAGGATAGTCATTTTAACGACTGGCTTTAGGAAAGAGCGAAAGCAGATTTAGGTCGATATGAATACACAGACTAAAAACTTTGAGAATCCGCCACCACACTGACGCCCCAGTGAGGCGAACTACCACTACTACAGGCGTGACCAAGCATGATGTGCCAGTCAAGAGAAACAAGATACTGCCACTTTCAATTCCAGTTGACCAAACTGAGCATGCGCCGTTGGTTGCAGCCTTAAAATAACGTGCAAAGCCAACAAGCATCCAAGCATGGAATTCACGAGACATGCTGACCTCTCTGCAAGTTTTGTGTACATGATAGCAAGCACTGTTTTTCCTTTCAAGTCTATGTATTTCCTTTAAAACGTTAGCACGTCATCATAGGCCTGTTAAACGTGGTCAACTGTGCAACACAAATCAATGCTATGTCGGGATGACAATTAGCACATAGAAGGCTGATATCGTGAACGAAAAGTGAAGGACAGAGACGTCTTTTTAAAGTAGCTCAATGTGTCAACGGCTGTTAAGGAAATCTTAAGAGAGTGCAGCGAACTCCTAACACCCGTTGCAACCCATAAAATGCTTTTCGTTAGGGTAGGCTACTTTCAAAGCTATTTTTTTTGAAGAATTTACATTTAACACATGCATTACCGTCAACAACTTCACCATTCAGAACAAGACGGGATGATAACGACTACCACCTACATCTTATGCAAATTTAAAACATACACGATAACTACTCATGCTGTTTGAAACTTGAGTTAATTTACGGAATGGCATCAGTATCACCGCAGCATGTTCAGCAAAGGTATTATACTTATCCATTAGCCTACCATTGAAAGGGTGGTCTTGAAGAATTATTTTACTGAGCTTGTAGCAATGTCCACGGTGGTGTAACTGAAGTTTGTAGGCGTCACTTCCTACTGGCGACCACAATAACGTCGTAAAGTGTTACAAAATGTTCGCGTCAGGTTACATTTAGCCTTGAATTAATAGCAGGTGAATGTTGCGGTATCTTTTGTTTCCCTTATTATTAAACATATGTTTTACATGGCGCGCTGGTAGAGTGTCATTGTGTAGCTAAATGGACGTGGTGGGGGGTGGTGGTTGGCACACATAAAATGCTAACTTCTTACGTTCACGCATGTGGCAATGTCTGAAACATTCTTTCACATCTATAAACCTATATGTTGTTACATTTCGAGTTGACCATCTTAAAGTAAATAACTTCACAAAGTCTATACATGGTTCAAAGGATAGGCTATATTATTTAAGTTCATTCAGGTTCAAGAATGCCATTCCTTCCATAGTATAAGGAACTTGGCTCAGTTGAATATAGACCAGAGCCCAGAGATATTCAGATGTGGTTTCTTTTTTTCTCCAAAAGGATCTTTATCTATATAGCGCCAAAATGTCAAAGATAAATAATAAAATAATACAATCAGCTGACAGTATGGTGGTGGGAATCGTGTCCTCATGCAGCAAGGCAGAGTGGGAACTTGTCTTTTTCAGAGGAGCAGGGGTGCCTCTGGGTCTCTTGCTGTTCATAATCTGCCACAATTACCTTCTCTTGACCAATCATATGTCTTCCAGGTGGTAACATCTCAGATGTTGAACCTTCCTGTATGTGATGGAGTTCCATCACTCTGGTTATGCACTCTGAATGCCATATCAATGATCCCAGAAGCCCTAACCTCATTGACAGGCAACATGCAAAGCAACAAGCAAAGTCTATCGTGCATGAGCTAAAGCTATCGTGTGGTGTGTGGGAGCATTGCACTGACCCACCCATGTTTGCGCTTAGGATCTTGCTCATTGTTTTGAATTAGGAAAAAAAAAACATTTTTGCCAAGTTATTAAATTAGCTTTAGTTCGTGCGCGGTTTACTTTACTTGTTGCTCGTTGCCAGTTCCCCTAGGCCTTTAGTGTTGCAGTCAAGGTGCCGGTTTATTGTTCACTGCACTATTTATTCAATATTTGCCAAGTGGTACTTCAGTGCATTGAAACAGTATGCTATTGTGTTTGACACTCCCTTCGATGTGTAGCCTATGTCATGCTATAGTAATGTGTGATCTCTGATTTGTGTGGAGTCTGAGGTAGATAGATAGATAGATAGATAGATAGATAGATAGATAGATGGATACTTTAATAATTCCGAGGGAAATTTAGGTCATCCAGTAGCTTATACACTTAACTTAACTCACAAACATACATACACAAATCACAGTAGAAAAACAATACACATAGGGAGAACATGTTCACAGGGAGTGGGGTGTATACAGATATTATACAGATATTATACAGATATTACAGTGTGCATTGATTGTGTCAGTGGTGATGTCCACAAGGAAAGTAGTGCAAAGAGTGCAGAGAGATAGTGTTCATGTGCTTGTGTGGATAGTGCAAAGATAGAGTACTTGTGCTTGTGTGTGTGAGTATAGTGCAAAGTGATATAAATAGTACAGTCTGTGCAATGGGCTAGTATAGCCAGTAAAAAGATGGACAGTGGGATGGAATATAATGAGATGAGAAGAGGAGGGGAGACTGAGGTAGACTCATGCAGAGAAGTCCATCTCCCTCCCCCTCCCCTTCTGCGTGGCATTGTAAAGCTGTATTGCCCTGGGGACAAAGGACTTCCTCAGCCTGTCCGATGAGCATGACAGTGACAGGAGTTTGCCACTGAATATGCTCCTCTGTCCGTTAAGAGTACTATGTAGTGGGTGGTGGTCATTGTCCAAGATGGTCAGCAGCCTACTCAGGGTCCTTTTCTCCGCCACTGATGTTAGGGCAGTCCAGTTCCGTGCCAACAACAGCTCCTGCCTTTCTCACCAGCTTGTCTAGTCGCCCTGCATCCCTCTTCTTCATGCTGCCTCCCCAGCACACCACAGCATAAAAAAGGACGCTGGCAACAACAGACTGGTAAAACATGCGCAGGAGTTTGTTGCAGACATTGAAGGACCTCAGCCTAGTCAGGAAGTAGAGCCGGCTCTGACCCTTCTTATAGATGGCATCTATGTTGGCTGACTAGTCCAGTTTACTGTCCAGATGAACTCCTAAGTACTTGTAGGTGTTGACCACCTCCACACTGACACCCCCGATGGAGACTGGACTATGGAAGTCTGAGACTGAGAAGTCTGAGACTTAGAGAGTCTTAGTCTACGCCTTTTGTGAGTCTCCCTAACCACCATTACAAAGAATGTCACATCTTTTCTTAGCTAAAACTAAAATTGTTTGTACAGAGTACATCATTTCGGCAACTTTAACATCTAGTTTACAGCCACACACACAAGAGTGGCTGTAGTGAGTCTGGGTCTGCTGTGTGCTCTCCTACTGGTTGTCATTATAAGGATGGGCACCACACTGCAGAGAGAGACCAGCACGACAAAAACATTAAGTTGACAACAGTGAAGACTGATGCTTAAAAAAATATGATTTGACTGCTGTTGAAGAGATGCTTCAAAATGACCTCTGATATTTTAGTATGAGGAACTACCTCTGCTAGTTAGGAAAGTAAGACTTTTCACTTCCTTATGTGAATGCAGAGTGAATATAGCACCTAATGTGAATTCTTTACTGCTTAAAATGAAAGGAACATATCCTCTCCTGCCTTAAAATTTCCGTTCATGTCCTGGCCCATGTCAAAGCAATCAACGTATTTCAGGTTTGTTATTTCACATTGAGTTCCACAAAGTTGGATACACCATGACAGACAAAAGTGAATGAAAGATGCTAAAAACTCACGCAACCTCAAAGTTCTGTTGTCTGATTTAAAATCTGCCAATAACCAAGTAGGTGGATAATTAGCCAACATTATCACATCAAACATCAACAACCTTTCACCAGAATCATGGACTGTACCTTTAAAATACTGTATAATTTGTGTGTTATATATCGCAGTCTATGTTTTTGCCATCCTCTATGAAGTGTACTTGGTTACCGTTACAACCCTCAGTACCCTAAATGCCCTTGCAACTGTTGATAGTTGATTATATTTTGATTAATTCATGTTTCAATATAAATCATCTTTTTCAGTAAAGCACAAGAAGCACTAGAAATGCAGTTGGCCCACAGTTCTTCTGGAAAAAAAATACTGTAACTTGTTGACGTACTGTATTGCCAGTATGCTCTATGGAGTGCTCTGTCACACTGTAACTGCAAAAGGCACGTGCTTATCAAAGATGGGGTATTTTAGATTTACCACACAACTGTGTAATTAGTGATTTAATCAATAGTTGTGTTTGCCAATGGACATACATGTATGATTTGCAGTGTGAATGCAGTGTTTCATTTAGCTTGCCTGGCTTCAGCATTTTGCATGTGAGCAGTTTTTTGGGTTCGTATGTAAAAAACAGAAACATTCATAAAAGTTTCAGAAAATGTGTGAAAGTGATAATGAAGTGCTGTTAGGGATGAAAGATCTCTGAATGTGATATCTGGAAAGTCAGAACTACTTTCTTACACAAAAATCTTTACATCTTGCACACGTTCTGAAACCTGCCACTCGAAAAGCAAAGCCAAAACCAAATCTGCAAAACTATATGAGCTGCTTCAACCAGAGTTAATAATAATAATAATAGTTTTAAGAATTGGCACCTAACATGTTAAATGTTTGTGTCTTTTGGAGGCACTGCAATTGCATGAGGTGTGATGTTATCTCTTCCCAGGAAGATTCCAGCTCACACATACATTTACCATCCAGATGTAGCCTGCTGATAACAGATAGTGTTGCGTGACTTCCTCTGTTACAAGAGATTGCACTGAAATATGAGTGTGTAAGTGATTCTATGTTGCCATCCAATATGAATAGTACAGACCAGATAGAGCTTTATGCAAATACGAATTAAACTGATTATCTTTGTGAAGGTGACCCCATTAAAGGTAAAATGAGTCATACTATAACCATAACCATAACATAGTTGAAGTAATGTGAAGAATAAAAGAATGTCCATTAAATATTGCACTAAACCAAATGCAGCTGTAGCCTTGTTGAGTTTAGGAGCACCACTAAAGTGTCATGCTATATGCTAAAGTTACATCTCAAGCAGGAGAGCTACACATCGACTTTCGTCGGACGGTAGCCCTATGAGTTATTCAGTCTAAGAATAAACCACACACTCACAAACATAAATGCTGGATAGCGTTATCCTTTCCCCCATAGACCAGGCCTGTAACATTAAATGTAACCAGTAAGATTTTCAGCTTTCTAACATTAGGTAAACAAGGACGTTTCTTGCCATGTCTTGATCCAATGCCACGATGTGCACACACCCATGTGGCCCATTTATCCACCGATTTGCACTCAGAGACTAAAGGGGCACTCATGGTTTGGGATTGACCTCCATAGATTTCCACTGTCAAGTGCCCTGGTCCAATACAGCTGCGCCGTTGACGTATGAACCAGAGGCCAATGCGGCATCTACATAGACCTATATGTTAATGCAGTCGACGTTGTAGGCTAGAAGCTGTGCGTGTGCGAATAGAAAAAATTGAACATAAAAGTAGCGAAACGTGTAAGGGCATAATGTAACAGAGCATGAGTACATTTTTTTTTAATTACAAATGTACTAGAGTAAGAGTGAAACGTATTCTGCATTAGATTAATTCCTATAAGTAAAATGTATTGAAAAAATACTAAAATAGGCTACATGTAATGGAGTTAACGTAGCGTATTACTACCCACCTCTGAAAAAGAGACTCCCTGTAAACTGCCTCAATGTCCTCCTTCAGAACATGTACATACAGTATGTTTTGCATTTTGAAAAGTGTTCCAAATATTCAATGGCAAACAATGAGCTTGCGAATTTGGTGTGGGGTTTTGTCCTCTGAATCACGTTTCAGAAATGTTGTGTGTAAGCAACAGTAAGAAAAAAACTGAGGTATAGCATCAAGAAAATCACAGTTTTTTACAACTGCTCACACACGTTTTCTGAAACTGATACATCTAACACTCCTGTCTTTGTTAGGAATTATTTTTGATGTTATACTGTTACAGTGCACTTCATAGAGCAATCTGACATAACTGTTTACAATAGACTGAATATATGAACACACAGATACAGTACTTCTAACAAATGTCAGTAATTATTCCTCAGTTCTGTGAAACATTGACAGTGCACCTTTTGCATTTTTAGTGCTAGAATTTTTTATTTATTTTTTTTATTTTAATATACAACTGTATTTAGTCAACACATACGCAGGTCATTTAGGATGCTGAGGGTTGTAACAATGTGTTCAGTTATGAAACACATATACACAATATTTTGTAAGTTGGTTGGTATAAATAAATTAACTCTTAGTACTTGATTCATAAAAAAAACCACAGCAACATAACATCACAACCAACCTTTGGAACTGGTATGTGTGTCTTGCATTTGCATTTTGAAGGGTAGTGCCGTAAAAAATGCACACTAGTGTTCAATGTCTGTGTAATGGTTTGCAAAAAGTATTTTATGATATTGAGAACTGAGTGAAAGTCTGAGAATTAGCTTATAGTATAGCTTATAGTTTTGCAGATTAGGTGTGAGAATTTGCTCTTTGAGTGACACGTTTCAGATTTCGTATGACATGTAAACATTTTGTGTGTAAGCAGGTAAACTGCTATTTTGTATAGGTATCAAATTATTTGTTCATAGCCTTGATACTGGTGGAGTGTTGTACACATGACACTTATTTTTTTTACCTTTCAGCAGAATATACTAAGTAATTTCCAAATGATTTCATAATGTATTTGTTAACTCTTTAGGAGCTGATACCAAAGAGGTCAAATACTACAGAGTGGCTGTAGTGAGTCTGGGGCTGCTGTGTGCTCTCCTACTGGTTGTCATTATATGGATGGGCACCAAACACACTGCAGAGAGAGACCAGCAACAAAGGAATATGGACCAACTGCAATTAAGAAACACCAACCTAGCCAAAGAGAGAGACCAGCAACAGAGGATTATGGACCAACTGGAAATAAACAAAACCGAAGTGGACCAAGAAAATCATCGGGTGACTTCAGAGAATAATGCTTTGATGAAAAAAAAACAGCATTTTGACAGCTGAGAAAGAGAAGCTGCAAAACACCGTTCGTGAGTATTCTATCATGAGTGACTAACCTCTGTTGATTTGCCCAGATATGGCCATGTTGTTTTTTCCGTAAGACTTCCTGAATATGTGAATACAGCATATTCTAGTGCAGTCAACATAGCAGCTAACAAATTCTTCAGAGCCTAAAATGAAAGGAACATCTCCTCTCCTGCCTGAAGATTTCAGTTCATGTCCTGGCCCATGTCCAGGCCCATGTCACATGACAGAGAAAAAGTAAATAAAAGATGCTCAAAAAATTCACTCACCCTCGAAGTTCTGGTGTCTTATTTAAAATCTGCCAATAACCAAGTAGGTGGATAATTAGTCAACATTATAACATCACATATGTACCAATTGCTAAAAGAGAACACTGAGATGTTGAGTTGAGACATTGATGATATAGTCATGGATGTGGTGACACAGTCACTTTTGATGTGCTATGTAGAAAGGCTCATTTTCTTTCAGCCTCTTCCATACTAGAACCTATTGTGTATGATGTGTTTCTGAACGTACAGGTCATTGTAGGACTGGAAATGCAAATGGAGCACTGGGCAATACTTCAGCCCACAGTGTTTTAGAAAACTGAACAAAAATGAATTGGATAAAGAGAAGGCCTGTGATTCTAATCAGTACACTTTGTCATATTCAGCTTATTGTTCCTCACATTCCTCTATCTGTCTGTAATGTGTGTGCGCTCAAAAATATTGGTCACACTTTACAGCTTTAAATGGGGAAAAAATAAAATCCTCTCACTGCTCCTAGATTTGACTGGTCCTGGTCTAATATGATGCATTTTCAGTAAAACACAAATAAAAATACCTTTATTATTTGTATTTCCATTGCAGGGATTCCTCATGGTTTGAGATGTTTTGGTTCCAGTTTTTACTACATTTCAACCAGCCTGAAAACCTGGAGTGACAGCAGACAGCACTGCATGGATCAAGGGGGGGATCTGGTGATCATTGACAGTGAGGAGGAACAGGTGAGAGACAAACACACTTAGCCAAGAAAATGCACAGAGGGGAAATAGAAAAGAGAGATATTTGAGTGTTTGAGATAGATACTTGAAAGACTATAGCAGCACAGTTCTGTTGTGTAGAAATCTAATCAGCTAAGAACCACGTGTATGTCCTTACCTGCATGACAACAAATTAATTTTGGACCTGACTGTTTGTTTACATGTTCATGGCAGAAATTCATCTCAGGATTTAAGAAGAAAGTTTGGATTGGTGCTGTGAAGACAGACGGAGCCTGGAAATGGGTAGATGGCAAAGTCCTGGGTAATGCAGGGTAAGATCACTGGAACTCTCCTCAAAGATAATGAATTGCTGTATAATGTTAAAATCTCCAGTCATGTTTGTGTAATATGTGGTTTCATAAAAAAAGCCTAACAAAGCATGAAATATACAGCATATAAATACACCTCTTGCCTTGTCTAATTTCAGGTACTGGGCTGAGGGAGAACCAAATGACTATAGTGGAAAAGAAAAGTGTGGAGAGTTATCGACGACCCTTTAAGAACCTGGAATGACCACCGTTGCATTGTGGACAATAAATATATTTGTGAGAAAGTGATGTGATTTCAATTAAAAACGTCTGTCTTTTTTGAGTCTTCCCATAGGACAACTTTAGTTTTCAAAGATTTTGATAACTCAGAAAACCTATATGTGATCTCATTGTTGTTTCAATTGTGTATCAATTTAAATCACAGATATTTCTTCTCAGATTGTTTAGGAGAAACAATTTGAGACTAAAATGAGATGAGGCACTTTGTAAAAATCCACCATAATTGATAACAAATATATTTTAATTACCCCTCTCCTAAACATCTTTAAAACAGTCTTCTTGCTCTTTTTGTGAAAATGTGTGCCTCATCCCCAAACATCAACGATGTCTTGAGAGAGAATCAGAGGAGGTTATATTGAAATGTCTATATTTAGTAAAAATGGAGCGTGATTTGTGACCCTGTTGAGATCTCTCCTTTAACACCATAGGAGAAATTTGGTCCATATAGAAGTATAGATTTAAGCTTTAATATCCTTTTCATCTCATTGCTGTCTAGGGTAAACTGAAAGATCTCTTTTTAGATTTTTCTCTTCTTAATGTTTTTGTAATGGACATCTATTGACCTGCTGATATACAAACTCCCTTGTATCAATGATGCCAGATTACCCATGAATTTTTAACTGCTGGGTTCCATGTTAATCATGGTCTTATAACAGAAAAGATGTCCCCGTACTCAATCACTTTCTTTTTCTGTAGTAATTGTTCTCATACTGTCCACCAGATGACACTAAATGAGCATCTAATGTAAAGATGACGTTAGGCCTAAAATAGTGACAGCAGAATGTAAAAAAATAAATGAAATAAATAAAAACACGTATTGATTTCCATATTTGTTTTTGTCAATGCTGAGGAGCCACTAAAGAGGGGCTAAAGAGCCGCGGGTCGCTGACCCCTGGTCTAATCAATCGCTAAACTGACAGCAAGTTGTCCACAGATGTGTACATTACAGATACAGTTAGTCATTTGACAGACACTGTTATTCAAAACAACACTGGAAACGACCCTTCTGCATGCAGTTTCACCTGTCGTAAATATCCACCGACATCACTCTTAAAGGTGAGGGAGTAGTTTTTAGTGGCTTCTTGTGGTGAGTTTACAGCTGAATACCCTTCCCTTTACAAGCGTGTAAGAGTACCTACGGTGGTTGTCAAATAACCAATAAGCCATAACAAAGGTGAAAAACCCCATCTACAGCCAGAGTTATGGTTTGTCCGTTCTGGGCCACTGTAGAAACATGGCGGTGCAACAGGGCGGCCTCCGTGGAAGAGGACCCCCTCCCTATGTAGATACCACGATTCATCGTTACAGGTGATTATACACTAATGAAAACATAGTAAAAACTACACACTGTACCTTTAATAGGTTAATGTGTCTCCCCTAAAGAAAGTGTCTCAGAATAGGAACTCTAAACTAACATAAGTCTTTACCCCACGCCACTCTCACAGCACATGGCAATGTCTGTGCTAATGGAGAAACACTAGGGAATAGAACATCAATACCCTCAGAACCAAATGGCACAAACAAACAGAAACACTGCAAATTCACCAAAGATGTTTCCTTCAATTTGTCAAACACTGTCATACATACGTACGTATATGTCAAATCCCAATATATGCTGGAATATTTAACCCAATTCTGAAAAAGTAAGAATCTAACACTGCTATTAGAGAATTTATATAAGAAATGCATCAGCTGTTTGAGATCTAACCACTGATTTGTCTTGAAGTTGTGTGATGACAAAGTTTGCTGATTCAAGGAACTTCAAGAATGACACTAAAAGTCCAACTGACACTGAAAGTCAGAAAGGTGAGTATTGGGAAGAGATTGTCAGAGGAGTTGATTGTCAGAGGAGTTGATTGGCAGTGTTGGCCAAGTGTTGGCACCGGGTATAGGTTCGGCCGGCCGTGTGGCCGTTGCACAGTGTGGAGCGTAGACCCTTTTTTACATTTCACTACATGTTCGTGTATGTGACAAATAAAGCACTTGAACTTGAGTGTCAGAGGGAGGGGGAGGGGGAGGATACAGAGTGGTAGAGAAAGAAAAAAATCTGAAATAATAGTGATCCTACCAAAAAAAATCATCATCACTGTGGAAGTTAGGATGAAGCCCAAATTAATGCAAAAGACCAAACCGGCCTGCTAGCATTAGCGTGAACGCAGGGTCAGGAGGCCAGGCTGCCTTTGCTGTGGCTGTGGAGGTTGGGGACGGGGCCCTTCCAGGCACGGGAGACCAGCAGGAGGCTCAGCAGCAGCGCCCAGGTGCGCACGGGCCACAGGAAGAAAGCCAGCACGCCGTAGGCTTCCAGCAGGAAGTAGCAGGAGTAGGCCTGCCACAGCAGCAGACCCAGCATGCCCAGGTGCACCAGCACCAACCAGTGCCGGTACCCCGGATGGCAGAAGTGAGAGCTGAGGGAGTTGCCATGACAGCACAGGTGGAGGCTCCAGCAAAGGTAGAAGTTGAGAGGGATGTTGAAGAAGACCAGTTGTGGGGGAGAGAGGTAAAAAAAGAGAAGATTTTGGTAGTGATAGATTACAGACAGTGATATTTCTTTTTTTTAAGTACGAAATTGTCTACATAATCTTTTAGAAGAGGTCTGTCATGCTATGTTCACTAATACCAGGTTTGAGGTTACTTTATCTACTTTGTCGTATTGTGCCATTTCTGTCTGTGTGCCTCTGTGTTTCTCAGTGATAAGGATTGGGGTGTTTAGGTTACGTCTCGAGGCATGTGTCATGAATCCAACACGTCCCTGCAAGTACACACAAGCACACACACAATCTCACTGGTGGAGTCATGATGGGATATTCTAGGTAATACAGCCAGTTATCAAGCTTGTCAGCCTTGATTGTTTTCCTATTGGCATGCGGCAAAATACAGTATGGGACCACACAGGTTTTTATTCCACACTCAGAATCACACAGATATATTGTATTAATCAGGTGGTGTGAGCTGTTTTACAGAATTGTTGATCAATGGCAAAACCATGTGCACTTTTACATCCTTCTAATTTAATAATTGCTGTAACACAACAACTAAATTAAGTTTGCAGCAGTGAAAATGTTGGATTGTTAAAGACAACATTTTGACTGCTGCAAAAGAGAAGGACTTCTTTGATATTTTAGTGTGAGGAACTGCCTCTGCTAGTTAGGCAACTGTGTATTAGTCTATATCTGGCCATGTTTCAGTAAGACCTTTCACTTCCTGAATATGTGAATGCAGAATATTCAAGTGCAAAGTCAACATAGCACCTAACATGAATTCTGCCTTAACATCAAACATCAACAACCTTTCGCCAGAATCATGGACTGTCCCTGTAATGTTCTGTATCATTTTTGTGTTATATATATTGCAGTACATGTTTTTGCCATCCTCTATGAAGTTCACTTTACTGTTACACTGAAACTCTACAAGGAATAAGCCTAAGAAAGATGGGAGTGTTTTTATCACAGATTTATCACACTAGAGTATTGTGACTAGAGTGTAATTAGTGGTTGAATAAGGCTAGCCGTATGAATAGTATTGTTTGCCATTAGACATAGAAATTAGATTTTGTTAGGGGAGCACACTCTCTTGAATGGAGTACTTCATTCTGCAGGAGATTCCAGCTATTTTTGCATTTTATGTGTGCAGTTTTGTGATTTGTTTTTAATGAGACCTATAGTTTCAGAAAACTTGTGTAAGCAGTTGAAGAAAATGCACTAGAGCTGCTAGCTGAGGACCTGTGAGGCGTCTGCGTGAGGCGTCTGCGTGAGGCGTCTTTCCTCTCTGCACAGTTGTGCCCCGCGGCCTCTCGCTTCTCTTTCTAGCTCGGTTCAAGCCACTTCGCACTGTTCTATGAAGAACGTAGTTCACACCTTTGTAAGTTCTCTTCTATTTTGAAGTACACACTCTAAAAACACACTCACACTCTTTGTTACTAATACAACCCTCAGCACCATTAATGCCTGTGCATCTGTTGTTGATTATATTTCAATTAATTGATATTTCAATATAATGATCTTTTTCAGTAATGCACTAGAAATGCAGTTGACCCACAGATAGATTCATAGATTCAATAGTAGCACAAGAGGGGCGTTAGAATGGCAGTTCTCAGTGATCTAATCGGGTCAGGTAGTGCAGAAAAAGGGAATGACAAAGCAGGACGAGTGACAAATGTCACCTCTGTATCAACCTTCTCCTGATGCTAACGGGAGTCCACAGGTCTCTAGCACTCTGTGTAATGGTGGAGCCAAAAGGCAAACAGAGGTTTCTGAACAGTTTTATTTTTCAGCTCCCTTTGACAGGAAAATGCTTACAATACAAAACACTGGTTAACTTAAGCAGTGGCACCCAAATCGGGCACAAATATAGCGGCAGGCTTTTCGGAAGTGACGTCTTTGGAACCCATGAATGGAGTGCTTTCTAACGCTTGTCATATGCTTATCAAAGATAGGGTGTTTTAGATTTACCACACTACTGTGTAATTAGTGATGGACAATGGACATACATTAACGATTTCCAGTGTGAAATGAAGTGTTTCATCTAGCAGGAGATATGATTTCTGGTGTTCAACCTTACATATTTTTTTTACCAACCAGCTGGAAGCTGCTGATAACAGATATGATGAAAGTAGAAGTACTGATATAAATATGGGTGAAAGAACCACCCAAAGAGCTAAACTAAAATCACACCAAATCTGCAATTGCAAGAGATGTGATGTTAACTTAATGAGCCCAGGAAGATGTTCCAGCTTACACATATTTTTACCAACCAGCTGTAGCCTACTGATAACAGATAGTGTTGTGTGACTACCTCTTTTACATGTGGTTGCACTGAGGTATATAATAGTGTGTAAGTGATTCTATGTTACCATCAAGTATGAATAGTACAGACCAGATAGAGCTTCATGCAAATATGAATGAAACTGTTGACAAAGGCATTTATACTAATATGGAAACAATCAGAGCTCAGACAGACGGTAATGACAGCAAAAAACAAGAGGGAAAGCTCCCAAGTAAGTCTTTTTTTTCTGAAAATGAAACATTGTGCTCTCATGGTACTCTGTTTTTCACAACTGCTTACATGTGTTTTCTGAAACTAGGTGTCATTTTTTCAAAACTCTATAAACCCTTTTTGAAATCTATTTTTTATTTTAGTTTTCCAAAACACTTCTGGGTCAAAGTGTTACACATAGACAGTGCACCTTTTGCATAACTAGCTCTACAATGTACAATATACAGAAGAGTTTGCTGAAAAACACATAAAAGCAAGGCCGTTTAGGGTGCTGAGGGTTGACCCAATATCTTACAAACAGTATCTGAAAGTGTTCGAAAGTGATTGTCGAAACAGAATGTAAAAATGTACATTCACCCTTTGTATATGATGCATAGAAATTGCAGAGGTGAGTAGAGTAAGCAAAAGCTGTACTCAAATAAAAGTATTGTTACTTAATAATAGTGACTCAAGTAGAAGTGAAAGCACCCATCAAAATAACGACTTGAGTAAGAGTAAAAATGCGCCCCCACAGAGCATTCTGGTAATATCAGTTACCAGTCAACAAGTTACAGTATTTATTATCCAGAAGAACTGTGGGCCAACTGCATTTGTAGTGCTTCTAGTGCTTTACTGAAAAAGATCATTAGATTGAAATATGAAATAATTGAAATATAATCAACAACAAATGCACAGGCATTAAAGGTGCTGAGGGTTGTAACAGTAACAAAGAGTGTGAGTGTGGTGTGAAATACGTTCTTCATAGAACAGTGCAAAGTGGCTTGAACCGAGCTAGAAAGGGAAGCGGGAGGCCGCGGGGTACAACTGTGTAGAGAGGAATAACGCCTCAGTGAGTCTGGGAGTGAGACCGGGCTCTCTCTCTTCCTCCAAGATGAGTGGCCCCGGGCCTCTCTCTTGTCTGCCAGGACATAAATGAACCCGACAACTGTTGTTGAATAAATATACTTATATGTAACTCCGGAGTCCTGAGGTAACTTGAGTGAATTTTCACCTAACAGTTGGGACATAGTCTTTGTCATAGTTTGTCATGTTGGGACAGATCGCATTTGACTGTTTTTGTTAACGGTTCCTCTGTGATGGTATGACCTACCTATTTCTATCTGTTCCAGTGAAGGCTTTGGTAAATTAAAAAAAATAATAATAATAATATTTGTATTAATTGGCTCCTAACATGGGTTTTAATTAGGCTAGTATTACTGCCTTTTTAATAATTTTTATATTTATCTGTTTTCTAAAGTTTTGATGTTTTGTAAGTCTCTTTTGACAAAAGCGTCTTCTAAATGCTACCATAAACTAACCATAACCATACCATAGATGAAGTGATGTGAACCTAATAGAATCAGGGCTCTCAAGTTTTGAAGACAGGCAAGAGTGACATATGTCCCATCCAGAACCAAGCTGTTTCGGGTTGATGTTTTGTTTAAACCAACCATGGAAAATACCCTCTCTGCATCTGCATTAGAGTGGGGTAGCACTAGAACCAAGGATGCAATCTTGGATAGCCTCCCAAATAGGTTCAGGCCAGTCCAGGGCTCTCAAGTGTCACGCATTGAGCGTGACAGTCACTCATTTCGGTCTTTAGTCACGCACTCCCGCCACACATCGTATTTCTCACGCTGAAAAAAAACCTCTAGGCTATTTAATGTGCCGCAGCGCGCAAACATGACCTGGCCGCGCTGCCCTCACCATGGAGGAATCAAGCACGTCTCCCCGAATCCCCTGGGGTTCTGCCGTGAGGTGCCACTTATCAGCCAATCAAAAGAAAAAATGGGCTACACAATAGCCAATCCGAAAAATACATCTTTTGTATCTGGGTAAGATTTAATCCAGCAACCAATTAAAATAAAGCATCCTAGAATTGCGCGCGATTGATCTTCCGGAGCTCCAAGCATCAGTCTTCTACAAAGAGTAAGTCGTCTCCTGTTTTAATGTTACAACACATTCACAATGGTTTGACACAAGCAATGACAACTTGACTGCAGTTAGAGAATATTTCCCAGATGATTAGCATCTGTTTTTAATGAGTGTTTGTAGCCAACACAGCCTGCCTTTACACTATAGCTTTGACTCCGAACTTCGTTAATAGGCTATAATAAATTCGAGTAGGCCTATTAAAAATATATATAGCCTATAATTCGAATGAATATTAGGCAGCCCTTAATATTCAATGATGTTATGGGCATTATTTTTGGTAAATGTGTTTGCTTGAACATTCTATTCAGATTCCGAGGTTTCTTCACGCCTGGTGAAGTTGTGAATCGCGAGCTCATTAGGCATACTAGCATGTTATAAATATCCTGGCCATGGATGCATTAATCATTGCATCTGTCTTTCAAAGATGTCAGGTAAAACACAAATAAGCATCCTGTCCTTCGCCCAAAGAGGAAAGCCCACTAAAAAGGCCAGATTAGGCCCAGAGAAGGTTGTAAACACATTAGAGGAGGAGATGGTGGAAGAGGAAGAGACAGTACAGGTTGAAGAGGAAGAGACAGTACAGGTGGAGGAGGAAGAGACAGTGCAGGTGGAGGAGGAGGAGACGGTGGAAGAGATAGTGGAAGAAACAGTGGAGGAGATGGCTAGAACAAAAGAGAGAAAAGTCCCAGGAGCAGCCCTACAAGACCTCTTTTAATAGTGAATGGACCTCTAAATGGCCATTTATTACTGTAGGAAGCACCAGCTCATATTACTGGTGCTCTATCTGCCGCCAAGAGACCTCGTGTGCCCATCCAGGTGTGCGGGATGTGACAAGGCACATAGGCAGTAAGGGGCATCAGCCCAAACAGCAGGCACTGAAGTCAACCAGCACAATTAAAACATCCAATTCTATGACTATGGCATATATAATGGGAACCAACACCAAAAATGATAAAAGAGTCCAAAAAGGCAACAAACACCTACAATAAACATAATTCTCTTTCTCTCTCTCTCTCTCTCCCAAATTGAATACATACTTTGTAATTGGTTGAATTGTCAGTGCCATGTGTCAAATCTTTTCTGCAAGTCTAAGCAATTATTAACAACAAAACACTAAAAATAATATGGGGGGGGGGGGGGGTGGGGCGGGGCTGGTCTGTGGGCATACGGCAGGGGCGGGGCGGGCGGAATGGGGGTGGGGCGGGGGCGTGGTCAGGGGGGGGGGATATGTCACTCTTGCCTGTCTTCAAAACTTGAGAGCCCTGCCAGTCACTTTCGAAAAAATGAACCAGAGGCCTCTATTACTTAAACATATTTGTTTGAATTATAGACTGTATATATTTTGGCCTACTCGAATTTATTATAGCCTATTAACGAAGTTCGGAGTCAAAGCTATAGTGAAAATGCAGGCTGTAGCCTAAAACTGTGTTGGCTAATAAACACTCATTAAAAACTGATGCTAATTATCTGGGAAATATTCTCTAACTGCAGTCAAGTTGTCATTGCTTGTGTCATACCATTGTGAATTTGTTGTAACATTAAAACAGGAGACGACTTACTCTTTGTAGAAGACTGATGCTCGGAGCTCCAGTGGTTTTCTCAGGTGAAAGAAACTTTCGGAAGATAATTCGCGCGCAATTCCAGGATGCTTTATTTTCATTGGTTGCTGGATTAAATCTTACCCAGATACAACAGATACAAAAGATACGTTTTTTTCTGATTGGCTATTGTGTAGCCCATTTTTTTTTTATTATTGGCTTATACGTGTCACCTCACGGCAGAACTCCAGGGGATTCGTGGATACGTGCTTGATTCCTCAATGGTGAGGGCAGCGCGGCCAGGTCATGTTTGCTCGCTGCGGCACATTAAATAGCCTAGACTCTAGAATTTTTTTCAGCGTGAGAAATACGATGTGTGGCGGGAGTGCGTGACTAAAGACCGAAATGAGTGACTGTCACGCTCAATGCTTGACACTTGAGAGCCGAATACTACAAAATAATGTTGCCACCCCTGAAATCTGATTGGCCACCCCAAGTGCCACCCCAATATCTTAAAATATGATTGGCTATATGCCCAGTCATTTACGGTAACGTGTGACGTTGGTACGCTGCAAGAACGTTATACTATCTAACGTAGGCTAACGTGCTAATGTCAGACAGATGGCTGACAGACGCCTCGCAAATCACATCAACTATTTTTGCTGGTTACAATAACGGTGTTATCGGATAGTACAGTGTCTTTTTCTCGGTAACTTTTGAAAAATCTAAGCGTGAAAACGCCGAAAAATTTAAATTTACTTTAAAGACATAGCCGTCAGGCGAGTTTGGTCCGGAGTTTAGCTGCTAAAGTTATCTTCTGTCCTGTCGTTTGAAGCAAACCTTTTAGCTCTGGCATTGGTCTCCCATTATGTATTTATCTATCACTTCACTGGATTGGAAGTCCATTTTCCAGGCTATCGCACGCCCCCTTCATTGAGGCAGAGGTTAGGTTTGCCTCCCCTATGTGCTTTTTCACTGTGGTTTTTATGACAGATCAGCCAGACTAAATAGCTTCTTCACATACGTGAAATACATTACATTACCTATTATATGGATACAAACGACATATAATAAAAGTGTCTACAAATATTTCAGTGATGACAAACAATGAGAAAGCAAAGGTCATGCGCTCAACCCAGTGTGTGAGGGATTGCACAATCTGAGATGAGGCGCAGCTCGTCGCTGCCTCACCTCGCGAGTCGCCTCTCTGTTTGAAAAGCACATGGTCAAATTCAGCGATTTTGATTATAAAAATGATCGGAATCATACAAAAAAATTAATTTAAGTAAAGATCAGTAGATACATATTAATATTGATTTTATCATTATTTGTTTTTTACTTTTCATGAGGTATGTGTATGACCCGTTTTCTACTGCCGGGCGCTTCACTGCAACTGAACAAACTTACCACTCTCCTATTTCAGTTTGGTTTTTAGAATGAGAGAATTTTAGGAGGATGCCATTACTGTGGCTCAACTAGGAGCCAGGTGCAAATGGGCCTTGTCCTGACAAGCTAGACTCAAAGAGTAATGTAAAGGGAAAAGAATATGTGTTCCCACTGTCACAGTTTTTCAAGAACACGGAGAAGCTAGGCCATGCCTGATGCAGCCTCTGTTGATTTTCTGTTCCTATAGTTGGCCCTTTTTTTTTTGCTTAATACCTGATGGAGATCTGTGACGTAATGTGCTTTGGTGAAGTGGACTGGAGTGGGTGGTCGGGAGGGTATTGGGGTGGGTGGTTGGGTTGGCCTGTGCCTGTGCAACATTCAACACAGGAATGTTTATGATGAAACTGTTACCAGAGCACAAAATTGTTTACAACAAAGTTATTCATAGATCTAGCCTCATCATTTTGTTGTCAAAGTGCACCAGATTGATGCACTGCACTTTAAAATGTGCAAAATGTTCTTATATATAAAATATATTCCCCCGGGGAGCATGCCCCGGACCCTCCTAGGGGGTTCGCATCGTTGTCACCTTTTTCATCCCTGATGAGTTTGCACCCCTGGGCATACGTGAGTGTATATGTCTGCACAGGCGCTCCTGCTCACACTTCATGCCACCCCTGCATACGTCAGTGCCCCACTGGTGCCACCCCTATCAAAAATGTCTGGACACGCCAGAAGGCTGGTCTTAGAATAAACCACACACTCACAAACCTAAATGCTGGCTAGCGATAGCTTTTTGCCCCATAGACTTGGCTTGTAACATTAAATTAAGCCAATAAGATTTTAGGTTTTTAACACTAGCTAAACTTGGACGTTTCTTGTCATGTCTTGATCCAATTAATGCCACGATATACACACACCCATGCGGCCCATTTATCCACCCAATTCCACTCAGACTAACAGGACACTTACAGTATGTTTTGGGATTGACTTCCATAGATTTCCACTGTCAAGTGTCCTGGTTCAATACAGCTGCGCCGTTGACGTACGAACCAGAGGCCAATGCGGCATCTAGAAAGGCCTATATGTTTATGCAGTCAACGTTTAGGCTAGAAGCTGTGCAATTGTGAATAAAAATAATTCTGCATTTTGAAAAGTGTGCCAAATATTCAGTGTTCAATGTCTGCTTATGGGAAATGGGAATAATGTGTGTAATGTTTTGCCAGAGCAGCTATATGAAATTGAAAACAAAGTGTTAGGCAAACAATTAGATTGCGGTTTTGCAAAGCTGTTTACAATAGACGGAATGTATGAACACACAAATACAGTACTTCTAACATATTTCAGTAATTATTCTTCAGTTCTCCAAAACATGGACAGTGCACCTTTTGCAGTTTCAGTGCTAGAAAGCAGAAACATTGTTTGCTAAAAAATCATAGCAAACTGAAATATACAACTGTATTTAGTCAACACATAAATGCAGGTCATTTAGGGTGCTGAGGGTTGTAACCGTGTGTTAAGGTATGAAACACATCATACACATTATTTTGTAAGTTGGTTGATATAAATAAATGGACCCTTTGTACTTGATACATAAAAAAGACCAACTTGGGTCACAGCAACATAACATCACAACCAATCTCTACCTTTGGAACTGGTATGTGTGTCTTACATTTATATTTTGAAGGATAGTGCCGTAAAAAATCAGATTAGTGTTCAATGTCTGTGTAATGTTTTGCAAAAAGTGTTTTATGATATTGAGAACTGAGTGAAAGGCTGAGAATTAGCTTATAGTATAGCTACTAGTTTTGCAGATTTGGTGTGAGGTTTTGACCTTTGAGTGACAAGTTTCAGATATCGTATGACATGGAAACATTTTGTGTGTAAGCAGTTAAACTGCAATTTTGTAAATGTATTAAATTATTTGTACATACAGTGCCCTCCACAATTATTGGCACCCTTAGTGAATGTGACCAAAACAGGCTATGAAAAAATATATCTTTGCTGTTTATCCTCTTGGTCTTTCACTCAAAATATTCGCAAAAATCTCACCTTTGCATTGAAGTAAAATTATTGAAAGAATTTTCTTTTTTGACATTACATAAAATATTTTTCTCCAAAACATGTGTGCCACAATTATTGGCACCCCTAGAAAATCTTATAATTAAAATCTAACTGAAGTATATTACCAGTCATGTTTTACATTTTTAAGTTCACCTTTTTGATTAGGAATTCTTAAGTGGTCAACCATGACTTCCTGTTTCACTCGGGTATAAATATGAGGTGACACAGGCCAAATACCCTTGGTCATTCATCAAGATGGGAAAGACAAAAGAACACAGTGTCGAAGTGCGACCAAAAGTTGTTGAGCTGCTTAAACCCGGATATAGGGATATAAGAAAATATCTAAACAGTTGGAAATACCCATTTCCACAATCAGGGCAATAGTTAAGAATATTAAAGCGACAGGAGATGTATGGAATCAGCCTGGAAGAGGACCTGTCTGTAAATTGACCCCACGCACCGTGAGGAGGATGGTTCGACTGGCAAAATAATCTCCAAGGATCACAGCTGGAGAATTGCAGAGGTTAGTTGAGTCCTGGGGTCAGAAAGTCTCCAGAACTACTATCAGACACCACCTACATCACCACAAGTTGTTTTGGAGGGTTGCCAGAAAAAAGCCTCTGCTGTCAATCAACTACAAATTAAAGCGCCTACAATTTGCCAAATGTAAGTCAGACTTTCAATGGGGCCGAGTTATATGGTAAGATGAGACCAAAATAAAGCTTTTTGGCAACAAACATCAAAGGTGGGTTTGGTGTAGACAGAAAGATAGCCATACAGAAAAGACCCCCATACCCAATGTGAAGTATGGTGGCGGATCTTTGATGTTGTGGGGCTGTTTTTCTTCCAAAGGCCCTGGACAACTTGTTAGGATACATGGTATCATGGACTCCATTAGATACCAGCAGATATTAAATGAAAACCTAACAGCCCCCTTCAGTAAGCTTAACATGGGCTGTGGTTGGACCTTCCAGCAGATCAATGATCCGAAGCAGACCTCAAAATCAACACAAAAATGGTTCACCAACCGCAGAATGAAGGTTTTTCCATGGCCATCACAGTCCCTCGACCTAAACCCCATAGAAAATCTGTGGGATGAGCTGAAGCCGAGTCTACAAACGTTGACCTCAGAATCTGAAGGATCTGGAGAGATACTGTATGTAGGAATGGTCTCAGATCCCGTGTCATGTGTTCACCAACCTCATCACGCATTATAAGAGAAGACTCAGAGCTGTTATCTTGGCAAAGGGAGGCTGCTCAAAACATTAAATTAAGGGGTGCCAATAATTGTGGCACACCTGTTTTGGAGAATAATATTTATTTAATGTCAAAAAAAAAAATTTCTTTCAATAATTTTACTTCAATGAAAAGGTAAGATTTTTGTGAATATTTTGAGTGAAAGACCAAGAGGCTAAACAGCAAAGACATACTTTTTCATAGCCTGTTTTGGTCACATTCACTAAGGGTGCCAATAATTGTGGAGGGCACTGTATACATGATTATGATGTTGTTAAAATGATAGGTCATTAAAATGACCAACACACTGATATAGACATCAAACAATTCACCCACTGGAAATCCCCATACCCTGTGTAGAGTCTGCATGTGTAGAGTGCGTAAAAAAACCATCAGTGGTCAAAACCCATTTATTCACCATCACATGTTACAAAAACGGTAATTTGTAATGTGGAAGATCAAGTAAAACTATTTTTCCTAAATAAAAAACTATAGTGAGCAAAACATTCAGAATTGTTTTCATCACCACAAGTCACATTTAACAAACACAAATCAAACCTGAAGGTCATTCCATGCCCATGATACGCATTACTATCAGAATTAAAACATTTCTAAACAGTGGAAAAACAACAGCCTTCTATTCCAAATTTGATTTCAAATCCATTAGACTGCCAATTGATTTCCATGTGATCTGCCGTGTGGGGTTCAGGCGCTGGACGGTGCTGGTGCACCTGGGCATGCTGGCGCTGCTGCTGACATGAAACAGCAAAAAAGAAGGAAAGAAAATGGAGAATGGAAACACCTGACTGCTCGCCCTGCCGTAAACTCCTGTGAGTCGCCATCAGCAAATGACAATGAGACTCACACTCACGGGCGGGGGCTGGGGGAAGTGGGCCGCCCATTTCATGACAGAGAGAAGTCCCATACGGTTGACTCTACATCAGCATCCGCCTAACAAGGTTCAGGATGATTTTAAACAGTAGATGTCTTGTTGAGCTATTTTCAACCCATAAAATGCAGGACTTCCTGAGAAACAGAACTCAAACAGTCAACAACGCAACATCATGCCCTCTGACCCTCAACACTGGTGTGCCGCAAGGCTGTGTGCTATCTCCTCTTCTGTTCTCCATATACACAAATTACCTGAGATCTCACCACCACTCCGTCAAGATGCTCAAATATGCAGATGACACCACCATCATCGGCCTAATCAGAGATGAGGATGAGTCTCAGTACATCAAGGAGGTGAACTGGGCTGTAGAATGGTGTAGGAAGAACAAGCTCCATCTTAACGCCTCAAAAACTAAGGAAATAGTTGTGGACTTGAGAAGGAGGCCTAACACCAAAGCCTTAGTTATATATCTTCCGCTCCTGCCTCACTTGATCTTTTGAGTTGCCATTCAATAAAGTGTTTAACTTCTGTGCTTTGTTCTAGTTTGCTCAATCTGATCTTTTGTGGTTCCCCGTTTTGGACTATTGATGAATCCAGTTTTCATTGTTTTGTCTCAGTTATTTCCCTGTTCCCTTGACTTTGGCTTTCATAATAAACTTCCTTCTTTTGTGTCGCCTGAAGTCCATGACGCTGTATTACCTTGATGTTTTAGTATGAGGAACTACTTCTTCTAGTTACGCACATATTCACTTCCTGAATATGTGACTGCAGCATATTCAAGTGCAAAGTGAATATTGCACCTAAAATGAATTTGTTACAGCTTAAATATAAAGAAACACATCCTCTCCTGATTAAGATGTATGTTCATGTCCTGGCCCATGTCCAAATAATCAACGTATTACAGGTTTTTATTTTATTTTGCATTGCAGGAGTTCCACAAAGTTGGATGCACCATGACAGACAATCAAAAGTGAATGAAAGATCCTAAAAAATCTTACTTAGCCTCAAAGTTCTGATGTCTGATTTAAAATCCGCCAATAACCAAGTAGGTGGATAAGTAGCCAACATTATAACATCTAACATCAACAACCTTTCACCAGAATCATGTACTGTTCCTTTAAAGTACTGTATTATTTGTGTGGTATATATTGCAGTACATGTTTTTGCCATCCTCTATGAAGTGCACTTTACTGTTACACTGTAACTCTACAAGGCATGAGCTTAAGAAAGATAGGAGTGTTTTATCACAGATGTATCACACTAGAGTGTAGTTAGTGATTGAATAAGGCTAGCTGTATAAAATAGTATTGTTTGCCATTAGACATAGAAATTCGATTTGTAAAGGGGATCACAGTGTCTGGAATGTAGTACTTCATTTTGCAAGATTGGATCTGCAGGATATTTCAATTAATTCATATTTCAATATAATGATCTTTTTCAGTAAAGCACTAGAAGCACTAGAAATGCAGTTGGCCCAAAGCTTTGTCACTGTTACAACCCTCAGCACTCTTAATGGCCTTGCATTTGTTGATTGATTATATTTCAATTAATTCATATTTCAATATAATATTTTTCAGTAAAGCACTAGAAATGCAGTTGGCCCACAGTTCTTTGGGGGAAAAAAATAATGTAACTTGTTGACGTACTGTATTGCAAGAATGCTCTATGGAGTGCTCTGTAACACTGTAACTGCAAAAGGCATGTGTTTATGAAAGATAGGGTGTTTTAGATTTACCACACTGTTGTGTAATTAGTGATTTTATCAATAGTTGTGTTTGGGAATGGACATACATTAATTATTTGCAGTGTGAATTCAGTGTTTCATTTAGCAGGAGATGTGATGCCTGGTTTCAGCATTTTGCATGTGAGCAGTTTTTTGGGTTCGTATGTAGAGTTTTGAGAAAAAAAAAACAAAAAAAAAACAGGAACATTCTGAAAAGTTTCATAAAATGTGTGAAAGTGATAATGAAGTGCTGTTAGGGATGAAAGTTCTCTGAATATGATATCCGGAAAGTAAGAACATTAAGTTTTCGACCTGCTTACACAAAAATCTTTACATCTGGCACACATTCTGAAACCTGCCACTCAAAAAGCAACACCAAAACCAAATCTGCTATAAGCTTTCTAAGACAACAATCAGATCTTGAATGTGTGTGCCTTTTGGAGGCACTGCAATTGCATGAGATGTGTTGTTAACTTAATGAGCCCAGGAAGATGTTCCAGCTTACACATTTTTTTTACCAACCAGCTGTAGCCTATACTGATAACAGATAGTGTTGTGTGACTTCCCCTGTTGCACGTGGTTGCACTGAAGTATATAATAGTGTGTAAGTGATTCTATGTTGCCATATGAATAGTACAGACCAGATAGAGCTTCATGCAAATATGAATGAAACTGTTGAGAAAGACATTTATTCTAATATGGAAATAATCAGAGCTCAGACAGACGGTAATGACAGAAAAAAACAAGAGGGAAAGTTCCCAGGTAAGTATTTTTCCCTTAAAAAAATTAAACATTGTGCTGCTATGGTACTCTGTGTACAGTTTTTCACAGCTGCTTATACACTTTTTTTGAAACTAAACTAAAAGTATTTTTTTTAATTAGTGCAAAAATGTAGACTGCAATATGTAAACACACAATTACAGTACTGTACATTTTTTTTTTTCGTTTTCCAAAAAAACTTCTGGGTCAAAGTGTTGCACATACATAGAACACCTTTTGTATCGCTAGTTCTACAATGTACAATACTGTATACAAGAGTTTGCTGAAAAACATATACAGAGAACTGAATATGTTTTGAACACATATATGCAAGGCCGTTTAGGGTGCTGAGGGTTGTAGCAGTACTATCCTTGGTATATTTCAAAAGTGCTTAAAAACTCACCTCTTTAACTATCGTCTGTCTAATTAGTGAATTTGTTTGTTATTTTTATATTTATCTGTTTACTAATGTTTGTTTTTAATGTTTTGTAAGTTGCTTTGGACAAAAGCGTCTTCTAAATACTATACTAACCATAACATAGTTGAAGTGATTAGTTAGAGAATGTTGGCGTTTGTTGGGGCAGTGTGCAAGCTGCTTAATATGCTACTTCACAAGAATGTACATTACACTTTACAGTACCTTACAAACAGTGTCTGAAAGTGTTTTAAAGTAATTGTACAAACAGATCATACACAATACTTACACTTATAATCATATAACTTACAGGCTATCTTCTCTTCTTTATCCAGTTGAAATGGCAAAAATCATATTTTACTGTGTACCTTTTTGCTGTACAATGCTTGATGCCATTTGATGACGTATCGATGATAACGGTGTATTCTGACCTTAAGATATTTGGTTTAGGCTACGTTCTCATATTTTGACTTTTTACCAAAATGATCAATGAGAGGACTGTTTTCGCTGTGTATGGTTGGGACATAGTCTTTTTCATAGTTTGTCATCCTGGGACATATTATTGGTCTTTGATCAACCCAATAATTAGTTTATTATTTTTATATTTATTTGTTTACTAATGTTTGTTTTAAATGTTTTGTAAGTCACTTAGAACAAAAGCGTCTCCTAAATGCTATAACCCTAACCATAACATAGTTGAAATGATCTGAACCTAATAGGCTACTACAAAATGTTTAACATTAGATATTGAAATAAACTAAATGCAACTGTAGCTTTGTTGAGTTTAGGAGTACCACAAGTAATGCTATGTGCTAAAGTTACATCTCAAGCAGGAGAACTTCATGAGTTATTCAGTCTAAGAATAAACCACACACTCATACAAACTTAAATGCTGGCAAGCGTTAGCTTTGAGCCCCATATACTAGGCTTGTAATATTAAATATGTAGCCAGTACGATTTTCAGCTTTCTAACATTAGCTAAACTTGGACGTTTCTTGCCATGTCTTGATCCAATGCCACGATGTGCACACACCCATGCGGCCCATTTATCCACCGATATCCACACAGAGACTAACTCATGACTTGGGATCGACTTCTATAGATTTCCACTGTCAAGTGCCCTGGTTCAATACAGCTGCGCCATTGACGTACGAACCAGAGGCCAATGCAGCATCTACGAAGGCCTATATGTTTATGCAGTCGACGTTGTAGGCTAGAAGTGTGCGTGTGCGTGTGCGAATACAAATTATTTAACATAAAAGTAGCGAAACGTGTAAGCGCATAATGTAACAGAGCATGAGTAAAAGAAAAATGAATTACAAATGTACTAGAGTAAGAGTGAAACATATTCTGCATTAGATTAATTCGTATAAGTAAAATGTACTGAAAAAATACTAAAGTAGGCTACATGTAACAGGGTTAACACCCGCCTCTGAAAAAGAGACTCCCTGTAAACTGCCTCAATTTCGGTGTTCTCACAGTCCTCCTTCAGAACTTGTACATACAGTATGTTTTGCATTTTGAAAAGTGTTCCAAATATTCAATGTTCAATGGCAAACAATGAGCTTGCGAATTTGGTGTGGGGTTTTGTCCTCTGAATCACGTTTCAGAAATGTTGTGTGTAAGCAACAGTAAGAAAAAAACTGAGGTATAGCATCAAGAAAATCACAGTTTTTTACAACTGGTCACACACGTTTTCTGAAACTTATACATCTAACACTCCTGTCTTTATTAGGAACTCCTTTTGATGTTATACTGTTACAGTGCACTTCATAGAACAATCTGACATAACTGTTTGCAACAGACTGAATATATGAACACACAAATACAGTACTTCTAACAAATTTCAGTAATTATTCCTCAGTTCTGTGAAACATTGACAGTGCACCTTTTGCATTTTCAGTGCTAGAATTTTTTTTGCTAAAAATGTTCATGATAATAGACTTTAATATACAACTGTATTTAGTCAACACATACGCAGGTCATTTAGGATGCTGAGGGTTGTAACAGTGTGTTCAGTTATAAAACACATATACACAATATTTTGTAAGTTGGTTGGTATAAATAAATTAACTCTTAGTACTTGATTCATAAAAAAAACCTACAGTACTTGGGTCACAGCAACATAAAATCACAACCAATCTCTACCTTTGGAACTGGTATGTGTGTCTTGCATTTGCATTTTGAAGGGTAGTGCCGTAAAAAATGCACACTAGTGTTCAATGTCTGTGTAATGTTTTGCAAAAAGTATTTTATGATATTGAGAACTGAGTGAAAAGCTGAGAATTAGCTTATAGTATAGTTTATAGTTTCAAGATTAGGTGTGAGTATTTGCTCTTTGAGTGACATGTTTCAGATATCGTATGACATGAAGATATTTTGTGTGTAAGCAGTTAAACTGCTATTTTGTAAATGTATCAAATTATTTGTGCATAGCCTTGATATTGGTGGAGTGTTGTACACATGACACTTATTTTTTCCCCTCAGCATAATACACTAAGTGATTTCCAAATGATTTCATAAGGTATTTGTTAACTCTGTAGGAGCTGATACCACAGAGGTAAAATACTACAGAGGGGCTGTAGTGAGTCTGGGGCTGCTGTGTGCTCTCCTACTGGTTGTCATTATATGGATGGGCACCAAATACACTGCAGAGAGAGACCAGCAAGAAAGGAATATGGACCAACTGCAATTAACTAACAACAACCTGACCCAAGAAAGAGACCACTTCCAGGCAAGAAACACCAACCTAACCGCGGAGAAAAATGATGTGATGGCTAAAATCAACATTTTAACTGCTGAGAAAGAGATGCTTCAAAAGGCCTCTGGTGAGTATTCCACAATAACTGACCTCTGCAGCTCAGATGAGCATTTAGAATAGCCGACCTTACAGTCTTTTTACAAATATGTACACACCTTCTGTGTTTCATTTTTTAAAAGCTCTACACACAAAATGCAGAACAACTCATATATCCTACAACATGAGACACAGCACTGAAAACTAGAATCTCATTTTTAAAATCAAATGGCAAACACAACTATTCATACAGTTAGAATTTTTCAAAAACAAAGATTAAAGTGGTACATTTACCATCATATTCCTTTAGAACTTTTACATGTTTAGACTTTTGAAGGACAGTGCCATGAAATGGCACACAAGTTTTAAATGCGTTGTGTCTTAGGAAATAAATCATGTGTGAAGTGTTTTCCAAAATTATTATTGGAAATTCAAAAAATTGAGTGTTACACAGCAAATTAGCTTTTTGTTGTTAGCGAATTCGTTTTGCAGAATTAGTTTGTTCTTTGAGTGACGGTTTCAAAGATTGTGTCACATGTAAGATTTCTGTTTATAATCTGTTGTTAAAAAATGTGTTGTCCTCTAAGTACTTAAAATCCCCTAATACCATGAATTCAGTATAATGCAATAAATACAGCAGCAAGCATTTTTAAACTTTCCTTGGCAGGAGATCTTCAGGATGGATCCCATATATGAGAGTACAAAGTGAGAATAGAAATGTAAATAAATGTGTCGCTTTATCCTTTTGCATAATAATGAAACTTTGACACTTCAAGGTTGGAGGTGTTCCAATTCCAGTTGTTACTACATTTCAACCAGCCTGAACACTTGGAATGACAGCAAACAGCACTGCATGGATCTAGGGGGGCATCTGGTGATCATTGACAGTGAGGAGGAACAGGTGGGAGACAAACACACTTAGCCAAGAAAATACAAAGAGGGGAAATAGAAAAGAGAGATATTTGAGTATTTGAGAGAGATACTTGAAAGACCATAGCAGCACAGTTATGTTGTGTAGAAATCGAATCAGCTAAGAACCATGGGCCTCATTCTCGAACGCAGTTAAGAAGAATTTAAGAGGAATTTCTTCTGAATTGGATTTAGGAAAACATTTGGCATTCATGAAAGATCTCTCATCTGGGATTTGTTCTGAACTTCAGAAGACTTTCCGAACTCGAAATAGCAGTCGTAACTCCTTTTTGGAGGAATCGCATTTAAGAAAACTCTCCGTGTTAGAAGTGTTAATGAATTTGTGAGAACTCGTTGGTGATTGCGTTCACATCAACTCTACAGACATCCTCGGATTAAAGTAATTATAATAATAATAATTATGAGAATATTTGTATCAATAACAATTACGTTTCACATGTATAGTCATTCTACGAGGCACCGTGATGTCATAAAATAAATAAAAGGACTGCGCTCGTCTAGTGAGCGTCGTTTGGCACTGCCGTCTGTGCAAGTACGGCAATCCAGAATTTTCATTTGTAGTTCCACGTTGGTGGAACGAACTGCCTAGCACTACCAGAGCAGGGGCGTCCCTCTCTACCTTTAAGAAGCTTTTGAAGACCCAACTCTTCAGAGAGCACCGCCCTTCCTAACTGGCACTTCGACTAGTGCTTAACTTGCACTTACAGCAGTTACATTCCTGCACTTCGTTTTTATTTTCTATTTCGTTTTTCTATTTCTTATGTAAAGTAGTATTTATTGTTACACTAGGTCTCTATTGCTCGTAGCTTGACTGTTCTCTCCCTTGTACGTCACTTTGGACAAAGGCGTCTGCTAAATGACTAAATGTAAATGTAAATGTACACGAACACTGCAAATGTAAGTGAATAAATAAATAAGCACTAAACTCAATCGCGTAAAAATAGCCATAGTGGAATATAATGGACACATCTATCCTGCAACAGTACCTCCACCTCTACACCGGTTCTGCGTTTACTTGTGCTCGCTTTCCGCTTTGACATGACTCGCTTACGAGTTGCTTTCGCGTGGACTTGGTAGATTCCGACAGCACATGTCACTACGGTTGCGTGCCCTTATAAGGTGCTGGCGGGGCGTGTATGTATGCAAATCCAGGTGCACGAGAACGCGCTTTCAATTTAAGAAAACTCTTCCGGGGAAGCACAGCTCAGAACACTTCTGCTGTGTAGGAACACATGTTCAAGCGTTCATGAATTTGGTGGAGGTCTTTTTCTTACGTTGCTTTTCCAAAGCACGTAAGAAACTTTTAAGAAGAAACTTCAGAAAATGTTCGAGAATGAGGCCCCATATGTATGTCCTTACCTGCATGACAACAGATTTGTTTTGGACCTGACTGTTTGTTTACATGTTCATGGCAGAAATTCATCTCAGGATTTAAGAAGAACGTTTGGATTGGTGCTGTGAAGACAGACGGAGCCTGGAAATGGGTAGATGGCGAAGACCTGGGTAATGCAGGGTAAGATCACTGGAACTCACTCCTTAAAGATAATGAATTGCTGCATAATGTTAAGATCTCCAGTCATGTTTGTGTAATTTTGATTTCATGTCAAAATGTTATTCTGAAACCTTACCCATGAGCAACCTAACAAAGCATGAAATATACAGCATATGTGTAGGAGCCATTTGTACTTTAGTTAGATTTTCTTTGAATTGAAGGTTGAGCACCTATGACCCTGCTGGCAGAACTAATTATTGACACCTGGAATGATTGATTGGTATCGCCTTACCTGTGTTAATTAAGAGGTGAATAACTACTAGACAAAGGCATTGGGCATTGCGTTTGGTAGAGAGCCTGTCGTGTGGAATGTTGGAACTTTAGAGACGCTAGCAGGCATATGGTTTTTCAATTGCATCTATTTGCATCAATATGGTTTAGTTGTAATAGTTGCATCAAGTTGTATCATTTACTTTATCATTTATATTTTGTGACAACTAAGTTTATTAAACAAACTGAACTATTGAAAACTCCTACGGTGTCAAGATGGAAGTGACTTATAAGAGGACACTACAATATGAATACATCTCTTGCCTTATCTAATTTCAGGTACTGGGATGAGGGAGAACCAAATGACCACAGAGGAGAAGAAAACTGTGTAGAGATCAGAGTTAGGGCTGACCCTCTGAGAAACTGGAATGACGGAACTTGCAATTTCGAGCGAATATATATTTGTGAGAAAGCAATGTGATTTCAATTAAAATCTATCTTATTTCGAATCTTCCCATAGGACAATTATAGTTTTCAAATATTTTGATAGCTCAGGAAACATAGATGTGATCTCACTGTTGTTTCAATTATGTATCAATTTAATCTCAGATATTTCTGCTTAGTAGAAACAGTTGGAGACAGAAATGAGATGAGACACTTTATTGTAACAATCCACCATAATTGAGAAAAATATATTTTAGCTACCCCTCTCCAAAATGTCTTTGAGCAGTCTTCTTGTAGGCTGGTTATATACACTTAATTGTGAAAATGTGTGCCTCACCGCCAAACATCAAGGATGTCTTGAGAGAGAATCAGATGAGGTAATATTGAGATGTCTAAATATTTAGTAAAAATGGAGCATGATTTGTGACCCTGTTGAGATCTCTCCTTTAACCCCATCGGAGAAATTTGGTCCGTATAGAAATCTGAGGAGCAGGAGATTTAAGCTTTAAAATCCTTTTCATCTCATTGCTGTCTAGGGTAAACTGAAAGATCTCTTTTTAGAAAGATGATCTCTTTTTAGATTTTCTCTTCTTAATGTTTTTCTAATTCTACTAGGATTTCTTCTGATCTATTGACCTGCTGATATACAAACTCCCTTGTATCAATGATGCCAGACTGCCCATGAATCTTTAACTGCAGGGTTCCATGTTAATGATACCTTGTATTAATCAGGTGCTGTGAGCAGTTTTACAGAAATGTTTTTTGAAAGCAGAATTTGTTTTAACTCGAACCTCCCTGTAGTCACTAACTTGCTTTTTATTAGTAGTTATTCTCAGAGTGTCCACCAGATGACGCAAAATGTGCATATAATGTAAGGATGACTTTAGGCCTACAATAGTGACAGCAAAATGTAAAAAAAAAAAAATGAAACAAATAAAAACATGTATTCTTTTCCATATTTATTGTCAATGCTGAGGAGCCACTAAAGAGGGGCTAAAGAGCCGCAGGTCGCTAACCCCTGGTCTAATCAAACACTAAACTCACAGTTGTCCACATATACATTACAGTAACAGTTAGTCATTTGACAGACGTTGTTATTCAAAACAACAATGACCCTTCTCCATGCAGTTTCACCTGCCGTACATATCAGATAAGTCACAGAGACTGGGGGAAGAGGGAAATGTTTTGTTTTAATTTAAATGGGTATTATGCATGGTCACGATGTACATGATTATGATGTTGTTAAAATGATAGGTCATTAAAATGACCAAAACACTGATATAGACATCAAACAATTCACCCACTGGAAATCCCCATACCCTGTGTAGAGTCTGCATGTGTAGAGTGCGTTAAAAAAAACAATCAGTGGTCAAAACCCATTTATTCACCATCACATGTTACAAAAACAGGAACTTGTATGTTAATGAATAAATCCACTCACAAGAATAAATAATGTGGAAGATCACGTAAAACAATTTTTCCTAAATAAAGAACTATAGTGGGTAAAACATTCAGAATTACCCAAAGTCACATTTAACAACAGAAATCAAACCTGAATTTCATTCCTTGCCCATGATACGTATTACTATCAGAATTAAAACATTTCTAAACAGTGAAAAACAGCCTCCTATTCCAAATCTAATTTCAAAACCATAAGACCTGCCAATACATTTCCAAGTGTCAGCATCTACATTCCTGAGACAGCAGAAATGCCAACTGAAAAGACCGACATGAGACATCAAAAGAGAAGGAAAGAAAATGAAGAATGGAAAGACCTGACCGCTTGCCCTGCTGTAAACTTGCGATGAGCAAATGACATTGAGACTCACACTCACGGGCGGAGGCTGGGGGAAGTGGGCCGTCCATTTCATGGCATGGAGAAGTCCCATACGCTTGACTCTACATCAGCATCAGCCTAACAAGGTTCAGGATGATTTTAAACAGTAGATGGCGTGTTGAGCTATTTCCAACCCATAAAATGTAGATTTAAAAAGAAAAATGGCAATATCAATGATGTGTTTCATCACAGTATAGGCATATTAGGCACTTAGTTTATAGTTCAAAACAACACATTTAAGGGTGCAGTTACACTTTCACTTGAATTGTGCTGTCCATAATCATTTAATTGATCTTGGTCATTTAAAAAAAAAAAAAAAATGAAACCTTTACAATTAAATGTAGAGTTGCCACTACAAGCCACCAGATAACTTACCTAGCAATTACCTATTAAGTAAGGCCTGAAGAATTAGTTTACTGATGAACACATATCTACCAAAAAAAAAAGTGGTGAGGTTAGTGAATTGCAATGAGCGGAATACCCTACGTACCACTACTTATCTCCAGTGGTGGGGGAAATACTGAAGCTTAGTACTTAAGTAAAAGTACAAATACCCAGCAACATATAAACTTTAATAAAAGTAGAAGTACTACATCAACAATTCTACTTAAGTAAAAGTAATAAGTAATTACTTTTACATTTACTTTAAGTATTAAAGCTACTGGTAATACTTATGCCTCTACAGATGTCATTACTAGTAATAATTATAATTAAGCAATATAGTACGAGTGCGAGTGGGGTAGGTAAGGGATATTCCCACGGGTGGTGTTCGGCCGTAGCCACGAGACATTTGTTCATTGGAAAGGTTGGTGTACTTATTGTGCTTACCCTCTGTAATACTGTTCACACTCTAATTTACAATTCTGCGGATGACAAGTTATCTACCAGGGATTATCTGCAAAGTTAATACCATTAAGCCAAACCAAATAAGACAACATGTTATATCTTTAAATCATTTATTTAATTGTAAAACTATTCAAAACATTGGGCTCTGTTAATAGCAGTATAGGGGAAAACACTAGCCTGACGTTGTCATACTCATAATTCTAGTCAGAATATGAGTCTGATACTGCTCCATTGGGCTGTGATTATGGGGCGTGTTTCAACCGAACCAGGAGAAAAACTGCCTCTTCGCTCAATTGGTTACCTACAACCAATCAGAGCAACGTAGTATGTGACCAGGGCCAGCTGATAAATTCAACTTTTACCGAATCCCTTGGAAGGACGGCAAAATCTTTTCGATCTACAAATGCCTTGATCGCGTTTCTCTGTTCCTCTTTCAAAATGAATGCACTGTCAATGTCTAAATGGACTCGAATCTATAGGGCGTATTCACCCACGTGACCCCTATCCATAACAACAAGCTTTGGCGGCCATCTTGGGGTCCATGTACGGCATTGTTTTGCTGTGTTTTATTCCGCTCTGACCATCATATTCTGAAGGAGACACAATTTCAGTGCCTTGTAATTATGGTACTGTGCCTCATTGTTGGATGTGGGACTAGGACGGGTAAAGCGCACACACACCGCGAAAAGGTTAGGTTATTTCGCGTCCCGCGTGTGATAACTAACCAGGGGGAACATGTGGATAGACTAACATCTACTCGGCGCAGACAATGGATTTCTGCCATAAGTAGAGCGAATCTGACAGCGGAGAAGTTGGAGAATGAACGTGTGTGTGGTAGCTTCAAAAGTTCTTGCTGCTCCTGAGGAACAAGACAACGCTACTACTGGTACCAAAGAAACATGGACAACTTCACATCATCCAGAAAACCAGACTCCATCCAGTTGTACGGAACTCACAGGTACAAGCACTTCTGACAAATCTTCCCAGACATCCGAATTTAACTATCTGTTCAAGGAAAGCAAGATGCAGTCTTTTACTGAGGAGTATTTTGTCATGACAGTGATGACAAGGTACGATTTTACACGATTTTACACGATTTTACACAGGCTTGCCAAGTTTTGATACATTGAATACAGTTTTCAATTTTGTTGAGGCCCATGTGTCAAGGAGGACCAAAACCTTAACACCATTTCAAGAGTTTGTGATGGTTCTCATGAAACTGAGGCTCAATGTGCCTCAGCAAGATCTGGCATATCGATTTGATGTCAGTCAGCCTACTGTCTCAAGGATTTTCTGGTCATGGATGATAGTGATGGATGCACGACTCTCACCCCTTCTCAAATGGCCTGAACGAGAGGAGATCATTCGGACAATGCCAGCATGTTTTGAGTACTCATTTGGTAGTAAGGTGACTGTAATAATTGATTGTTTTGAAGTGTTCATCGAGAGGCCTTCCAACCTGCTCGCAAGAGGGCAGACCTTCTCCAACTACAAGCACCACAACACTGTTAAAGTACTAATCGCTATCACACCACAAGGATCCATCTGTTTTGTGTCTAGGGCATGGGGGGACGTACATCTGACAAGCACCTTACAGCAAACTGCGGTCTGTTGGAAAGACTGAAACCTGGTAACTTAGTCATGGCTGATCGTGGTTTCACAATTCAAGAGAGCCTTGCCCTACGCCAAGTGAAACTGGCCATTCCTACATTCACTCGTGGTAGCAAACAGCTTGACCCAGTTGAAATTGAGCACACAAGAGGAATTGCCAATGTGAGGATACATGTTGAACGTGTGATTGGACAGTTGAAACAGAAGTACAAGATGTTACAGGAAACCTTGGAGATTGATTATGTCAGCCTTACTGGTGGTTCCACAGAACCGATGGTAGACAGAATTATCAGAGTATGTGCTGTGTTAACAAACATGTGCCCATCAGTTGTACCCTTAACTTGAATTGCAGATGTCTCAACCATTACATGATAAGGACACTGTTTTTTATTTGATATACTGTTTTGAATTCATATTCATACTGTACAGATAAGGATAGTAATAAATATACTGTTTTGATATACTGTTTTGATTTTATATTCATACTGTACAGATAAGGATAGTAATAAATATACTGTTTTGATATACTGTTTTGATTTCATATTCATACTGTACAGATAAGGATAGTAATAAATATACTGTTTTGATTTCATATTCATACTGTACATATAAGGATAGTAATAAATATACTGTTTTTTATTTTATATACTGTTTTGAATTCATATTCATACTGTACAGAATAGCGCTAAATCAAGTTTTAGTGCAGATACTACCATACAAATTGTGACAGTGTGAATGTAGCAATGCATCTTGAATTTATTTCCATCTTTATCCAAATGACTTAGATCATTCATTGCCCCAAATAGTGATGGAATGGGGGTGAACGGGCACATGTTGACCCTTCATTTCTGTAGAGTTTTTTGTAGTGCTCAGTCTTCAGGAACAAAACCTCACAACTCCAAGGTATGTGGGGAGGGGGGCACCTGCAGCACTGTATGACTTTATTTAGCCTTGCACTGTAAACAGGGGGAAGGACAGTAAAGGTTACTATGGTAACAAGAATTACAAACAACGACATTATCTCCAGGTTAACATAACCTCAAATGTAAAATACAAAAACTTTCCCAACCACGACGTATTTCCCATCAAACCGTTTTCCCTTGACGCTTTGTACAAAGCCAGAGACGACGTAGTTGTAAGCCTGCAGACTTTTGTACGCCTTGCAACTTTCCTGTGTGTAAAAAATTGTCTCCAGTACTAAGTACGACGCAAGATCCATTGCCTCCACTGGCGGCAGGCGATCTGCTTCTAACTGCTCATCTTGAATCAAAAAAGGATCGATTCCAACCGCTGAAATCTTTCTTTGGTAACGCAGAAGGACATGAGGTTGCAGGCCTCTCGCATAATCAGACAGCGGACACGCTAGGTCAACTTCTTCTGACATTTAATAAGTGGACCCCAAGATGGCGCCACGCGAGATGCTGACGTCACGTGAATACGCCCTATACATTTCAGCTCTCCAGCGGCAGCCATGTTTGTTGAAAACGAATTCAATCCGTGTGTTGGTGACGTGTTTGATTACGTTACAGTTGATCATCTGTCCATCATCGTATAAAGCCCGCCCTGACAATTTGATTGGTCCGATCAAGTTCTTGATTGGCCATAATTTCTCCCCAACGGAGTAATGCCCATAGACATAGTATACATGGGTATGGTAATGCCAGACCGAACTTCCCGACCTAAAAAGTTGTGGGCGGGGCTAAGTTCGTTTGGCATCCAGGCTAGGAAAACAGTAACCCAAGTAGTAGTAACCCAAGTATAGGCACAAAGTGTGCATGCCAAGCAAGAGACAGTCAACAGAAAAGGCAGATCGTACAATGAGGAAATTGACAATAAATACATTTTGAGGGAAATCAGAATTTGACCATTTGCCAGGCAGCCAAAAGTTAATGAGAAAAAAAAAGAAAATATGTCAAATGGCTATCGGTATTTTAAGCCTAATTTAACCTGCACCATATAAGCAAAGTGCAATTGCAAACTAATCACTAACACTATTCTAACAACCTAGAAAGACAACTACAAATATAGCTGCAGGCAGCAATGGCGGGTTCCTCCAAAGATTGCGAACCAGGGAAAAATGTATATTCTGCACAATTTGTCACTGTATAGAAAAATCCATGCTACAGACTTAACCAATGGGATATTCAATTTGAAATGCAATACTGTCAAGATCCACAAGGGCCTTGGCTTCAAGCTAAGGAGAGAGCGGGGCCTTGGTCAGGCCACAATGTCATGAAATGGTGTGTGTGCGTATTGCCAAGCCTTTGGTGTGTCAGTGTCTGTGAGAATTGGCACGGGAGCGAAGGAGGAGAGAGGGAGAGATTACATTGGAAATCGTGCTAGCAATTAGCCAAGCATGCATGTTTCAAATATTCACCAAAAATCTACTTTTCATCTTACAGTCAACTTTTTTTTCAGATTTGTGTACTAAACATTCTCAAGTGTCTTCATATGAACTTGTGATTGAATCAGAGTATCACTTTTTGAATGAAAAATGTGTAAAGCATTATTTTAGAGTTAGCGATTAATGCAATTTGCTTTATATCAATCATTTTTGAAGATATGAAGTTGCCTTTGCACATGGGAACATGTTGTAGTGTCTTCCACGTGCTTACCACGTTTGGTGTTGATATCTGAAATATTTGCTGAGATATGACTTCACTTCCTGTTTGGCGGCTTTTCTGCTGAATTTTAGTGGCTGTACCGGACAAACGGTTGTGAGGATCAAAATTCTGTTGGGTAAATTCTGTGAGGCTTGGTCTGAAGATCATCTCTGGTGATTTTGAAGAAGATTTGACAAAAATTGTAGTAGTTGAGGCCTTTCAAAGGTTTTTGATAAAACCGGAAATTGCGGAAAATCTATATGACCGGAAATTGACGCCATAGGGTCTGTTGAATTCGTCTTGATCCAAGGAATCCAATGGTACCTCATTTTTGAAAATCGGTCAAACGGTTCAAAAGTTACCGTGTTAACAAAAGTCCAACTTTGACCCATTGGTGGCGCTAGTGTGGTCTAGTGGAAGACATGAAACTTAGTGTGAGTAAAGTAGGGACTGTCCTTAATGAGTGTGCCAAATTTCAGAAAAAGTTACCATACGGTTCTAGGGGCTGCCATTGACTCCAATGTCATTAGGAACCCTAATTACTGCAATTTAACCTGGTGTCCTGTGATCACCATCTCTAGTGAAAGAGGAGCCACTGACAGCCGAGACAGGCGGAAAGAACCACTGTTCCAAGCAGACCATGGACGTCGAGCTAGCACGCTAGCTTGACATAGCTAACCTACCAGCTTTATCTTACCACTAAGTTAAATAAATAAATAAGGTGCAATCGTGATATTTTGATGCTATTGCTGTATGTCAACATGCATTTCGCTAGACAACAGTATAATATCATGTCAGTAACCAAATTAAATATAATATGCAAAAGTCAGGGACATTAACTCAGCATAGCAAGAACTCTGCTTACCTCGACATGTTTCTTCAAATTTGAAGGGGAATTTTTGAAAGCCAGCAACTCCTTTCTTTGAGGCAGACTGAAATCTCCACGAGTCATTCTTGGGGCCTCTAAACTCGAACAATTCTTTTAAATGGGGCCAAGGGTGGCTAAATTCAGAGGGGTCAGTCGAGGCTGACTGGATCCATGTTGAATGATTAGGCTATATGCAAAGGAGGCAAGTCTACCACACGTGCTGCAGCCAAACGCGTGCTCTGCTATCATTGGAGCTGGAGTGTGTAGGCAATATTGTGTAACGAGTAAGGACACATATTGTAGAAATGTAGTGAAGTAGAAAGTATAGATAATAGCTGCAAAATGTAACGGAATAAAAGTCAAAAGTATGCACTATTATTTTTACTTAAGTAAAGTACAGATACATACACATTTACTTAAGTACAGTAACAAAGTAAAAATACTTTGTTACTTTCCACCACTGCGTATCTCATGCCAGTGTTAGGGTTTGGCCGTTCTGGGCCCCTGTAGAAACATAGCGGACTCGGTGGAAGAGGACCTGCTCCCTTTGTAGATACGAAGGGCTCCTTCTAAGCTAACTAAAGCGCAACTAAAGAGGAGTTGATTGGCAGTGTTGGCCATGCGTTGGCACCGGGTACAGGTCTGACCGGCCGGACAAATGGCATTGGTTAGGACAGGGCTAAGCATTGTTTTGGAAAGGTATGACTTGTTAACGTGACAGCTAAGCCTACACTTACCCTTACCCTGGATTCATCAGAAATGATTGACCTCAGCTCGCCAGACTGAGACCTTAGCAGTACAGGACCCAGTCACAGAACAAACAACTGTCAGTTAAGAGCTACTACTCTTCTGCATTGGGTTTCTGTCAGCATATCATGTTGTTCTTTTCCAAATAGTGAAATATAGGTATAGTGTCAGAGGGAGGGGGAGGATACGGAGTACAATCATAGTGATCACTGTGTTAGGATGAAGCAAAAATTAATTAAAAAGACCAAACCAGCCTGTTAGCATTAGCGTGAACACAGGGTCAGGAGGCCAGGCTGGCTTTGCTGTGGCTGTGGAGGTGGGGGAAGGCTCAGCAGCAGCGCCCAGGTGAGCACGGACAACAGGAAGAAAGCCAGCACGCCGTAGGCTTCCAGCAGGAAGTAGCAGGAGTAGGCCTGCCACAGGAGCAGCGCCAGCATGCCCAGGTGCACCAGCACCGTCCAGCGCCGGCACCCCACACGGCAGAAGTGCAAGCTGATGGAGTTTCCATGACAGCGCAGGTGGGGGCTCCAGCAAAGGTGGCAGTTGAGAGGGATGTTGAAGACCAGCTGTGGGGGAGAGAGGTAAAAAAGGAAAAGATTGCGGTAGTGTTAGATTACAAACAGTGATATTTTATTTTTTTAAGTAGAGAAAAACATAATCTTTTAAAAGAGATACTGTGTCTGTCATGATATGTTCAGTAATACCAGGTTTGAGGTTACTTTATCTACTTTATCGTATTGTATTACGCATGACAGACAGCCTACAAGACTTTCTCACCTGGAAAATCCAACAACATAGGTAAGGCTGCCCTCTCGGAAGTGTCCGTCAACAAACACTCCAATGGCAAAACAAACACCGCTGTGTCCGTCAATCACCTCACCGATTAACACGGGACGTGAAAAGGGGACCAGAGACACTATGTCATCAGACAAACCATGAAGCTGTGTTGTCAAAAAGACAAGAATAACAGACAACTCATAAGGCAGCAGAGATATTCCAGTCGGAACTAAAGTCTTATGATTCGTAAATATTAATGTCCTTTTATTCTACTCAAATGCCTTTATGTTCCTTAGAATTAGTAGTAGGGTTAAGCAAATATCTGTGTGTTCCTGAATGTGCCATATATGTCTGTGTGCCTCTGTGTTTCTAAGTGATAAGGATTGTGGTGTTTTGGTTACGTCTCAAAGGCCATAGGGTCGATCTGAGTGTAATCTGAGCTCTGTGACTTAGACTGAGATGGAGCGCATAGTGGTTGTAAAGAGAAACATGACACAGTGTGTGGATTCACACTAGTTCTGTCATTTGGATTGTGGAGGTGTTGTAGACGTGGCTTGTAGTCACTGATGACTTTGTTGCTGTCTCACCTCTGCACACTGGAACAAGCTGGAATCTAAACACCACGAGAAGACCAACATTGAGCAACACAAGAGTCATGAATCCAACATGTTCCTACAAGCACACACAAGCACACAAACAATCTCACTGGTGGAGTCATGATAGGATATTCTAGCTAATACAGCCCGTTATCAAGCCAGTCAGCCTTGATTGTTTTCCTGTTGGCATGTGGCAAAAGACAGTATGGGACAACACTGGCCATTGTTCCACACTCAGAATCACACAGATATATTGTATTAATCAGGTGCTGTGAGCAGTTTTACGTGTATGTTGGTTCATGGCAAAACCATGTTCACTTTCACATCCTTGTGCTGATAACATAAACTTGCTTGCTGTAGTTGCTGCTGCTTTTCTAGTTGCTGTTACACAACAAAAACATTAAGTTGACAGCAGTGAAGAATGTTGGATTGTTTAAGACAACATTTTGGCTGCTGTAAAAGACAAGGCCTTCTTTGATATTTTTGTACAATGGTATGATGTGAACTAGCTCTGTTAGACCAGACAGCAATGACGGCATGTATTCTTCAGCAGCACACG
Organism: Clupea harengus; assembly: GCF_900700415.2. NCBI lineage: Eukaryota > Metazoa > Chordata > Actinopteri > Clupeiformes > Clupeidae > Clupea > Clupea harengus. The sequence goes on from NC_045165.1 coordinate 7,762,462, forward strand.
TACTTTATTAACTATCTCCAGCTTCGTACATCAGTCATTACTCAATGGTCAAGCGCACCCTAGTGGCCTGACATTCCACTACATCCCCCCCTTTCAGTCATTAACCATATTACTGTTAAAACTTCATTTAACTCTCAATAACCTGGCCACAGAACAAACCAAACATTTAGCATAGTGCATTTCCATCAAACATGAACAACATGTGTATAACATTCTTTAGTGTTTTTCTTTTCCTAAACTTGAAGGAAAGGGTAGACTACCAAAACCTTCCGACTCTGCTACAGGGGTTTATTCTGCCCTTTTTCACAGCAGGCCTACTAAGCTACAATGTTGTGTGTGTGTTACCAGTCCAGTCTTTCAGGTGGGCGGGAGACTCTCCCGTATCTGGTCACAGTCACATTAGAGTCGGGCTGGTCTTCCTGTGGCTGGCCAGGTTCTGGAAGAACAGTCAGCTGAGCCCGGTTTCTTCTCAGCGTTCCCAGCTCCGTCTCCACATTGTATGATCTTGGAGATGATGCCGGTTCTTGGACTGTTCCAGTGGTCTTTGCCGTCCTGATCCATACCCTCTGGCCTGGTTCAAGTATCGGCAACTCTTTTGCTCTGTGTCTTGCTCCATGCGCTTCCTTTTGATTCTCTTTCAGCTTTGTGTCTTTTCTTCTGAAAACTTGGAGATCTGGCCACTTTGGCTTGAGAGTTTGTGGCGGACTGGAACTGTAGATTTCAATTTTCGTCCCATCAGAAGTTCTGCAGGTGAGACTCCGTGAGCTAATGGGGTTGTTCTGTAGGCTAATAGAGCTTTTTGATGATCTTGATTCTTACTCAGTATCTGCTTCACGGTTCTGACCGCTCTCTCCGCCTCCCCGTTGCTCTGTGGGTATCTGGGGCTACTAGTGACATGTACAAAATCATATTCTTGGGCAAATGCTAAGAACTCAGATGAGGCGAACTGCGGCCCATTGTCTGTCATTAATACCTCAGGGATGCCAAATCTGGCGAAGATGACTTTCAGTCTCTCCACTGTGGTTGCAGTTGTGAGGGTCGGCAGATTGGCTACTTCAATGTACCTGGAGAAATAGTCAATCACTACCAGGTAGTGTCCTTTCCCCCACTGAAAGATGTCTGCAGCTAACCTCTGCCATGGTCTAGCTGGTAACGGTGTTGTGATCAGTGGCTCTGTGTGGTAAGCAGAGTATTGGCAGCATACCTCGCATCTTTCCACCAGCTCTCTGATGTCTCTTGATAACCCTGGCCACCACATGGATTGCTGTGCTCTGGCAAAGCATTTTGTCATGCCCTGATGGCCATGGTGTATTCTCTCGAGCATCTCTCTGCGCATCGGCGCTGGGATGAGGATTCGTTCTCCCTTCAGGAGGATCCCATCAGCCACATGTATGTCTGCTCTGTATGGCCAATACGGTAACAGAAGCTCAGGAACTGCTTTCCTCTGCACTGGCCACCCTCTGTCTGTGTATGCTCTGAGTTGTGTCAGTGTACCATCTCTGTTCTGTAAGTTTTTGATCTGTTCCAATTTAGTTTTTGTTGCAGGTATATGTTCCATGACGTGGTCAGTGTAGACTTGGCACTCTCTTTCCAGGTTGTCACATTCTGTGCTGTTTTCAGGTCCAAGGGGTGCTCGTGACAACGCGTCAGCTAGCACCAGCTGTTATCCTGGCACATGAATGATCTTGTATGTGAATCTCATCATTCTCAATCTGAATCTGAGAATACGTGGAGGTAAATCATCCAGCGGACGGGTGCCTAGCAATGAGATGAGAGGCTTGTGGTCTGTACATACGGTAAAGTCTAATCCCAGGAGGTAGGCACTCAGTCGCTCACACGCCCAGGTCAGAGCAAGGGCCTCCTTCTCAATTTGTGCATATCGAGCTTCTGTAAGAGTTAGACTTCTGGATATGTACACCACTGGTCTGAATTCTCCATCTGACTGTCTCTGCATTAACACTCCTCCCAGGCCATAAGACGATGCATCGGCTGAGACAAGTGTTTCTCGCTTTGAACTGTATTGAGCTAAGACAGTTGGTGAACTCAGCTCTTCCTTTACTGCCTCAAAAGCAGTCTTTTGTTGAATGTCCCACGTCCATGTGCAGTCATTCTTAAGCAAGTCTCTTAGGGGTTTTGTGAGAGTGGGCAGATGAGGTGAAAACTTGCCAACATAATTCACCATACCCATGAAGCGCCTCACGCCTTCAATGTTTTGTGGTTCGGGCATGTTCAGAATTGCTTTAATTTTGTCTGGATCAGCCTCTATCCCCTGAGCACTGATTTTATGTCCCAGGAATTTCACTTGTTTCACCCCAAACTCACATTTTTCATTCAGGGTCATCCCCGCGCTCTCAAACTTCCTGAGGACCTCACACAGCCTGTTGTCATGCTCAGTTTCATCCTTGCCGAACACTAATATGTCATCGGCATGGCACAGTGTTCCTGGTGTGCCGGCAACGATCTGGGACATTCTCAGCTGGAAATGTTCCGGAGCTGAAGAGATTCCGAATGGGAGTCTCCTGAAACAATACCTCCCAAAAGGAGTGATGAATGTTGTTAAGGGCTCAGAGTCTTTGCCAAAATCCTGAAGTGGCATCCAATTTTGAGAAAACTATGGCTCCATCTACCTTTGCTAGAGTTTCATCCACAGCTGGCAGTATGTGTCTCTCGCGACGCACACTTTCATTGAGCCTCGTTAGATCTACACAGATCCTGATGTTTCCGTTAGGCTTCGGGACAACCACTATCCCCGCACACCACTCGGTCGGCTCTTGGATTTTTCGGATGACGCCCATAGTTTCCATTCTATGGAGCTCTGACTTCACTTGCTACACGTCTAGGAGCTGATAGGGCATATGGCATTGCACCGTCTGCTAACTCAATCTTATAGCTACCTTGTAGCTTCCCTAAGCCTAAGAAAACCTTTGGGAACATGGTCTTAAATTTGTTTCCCATGGCTTGGACTGCTGCCACCTGCTGGAACAGCGGTAGACTCTGAATAGCAGGGAGACCTAGCAGTGGCATCACTAGATCCTGGACTACAAATATTTCCCCGCTCTGTTTTCTGTTTGCCCTTTTTAAGACATGCATTAAATGTGCCCAGTACCGTCAATGGTTGGTTATTGGGGCCACATATCAATCGCTGTGCTTTTTGCAGTTCACCATCTCTGCCTCTTGAGTACACGGATTCTGGTATGGCGGTGACTGCCGCTCCTGTATCTAACTTGAAATGAACAAGTACTCCATTCATTTGAATGTCCTGTTTCCATATGTCTTGTTTCTGACACTGAATCGTTCCCATGAACGCATCTTCTCCCGTTTCCTGACTTTCTTCAATAGCCTCCACTCGCTGTCCTGATCGACACACCACCTCGAAATGGCCTTTCCTATTGCGTCTTCTACAGTCTGCCTCTCTAGCTGGACATTGTTTCCATGAGTGCTGAGGGCTTTTCCCGCATCTTTTACAATTTTCTGTGTGATTTCTCTGTGTTGGCGCCGACATCTGAAATTTCCCTGGTTTTCGTGTAGACATTGCATCCACATTTGCTACCTTAATTTCAGTTTTTTGTCTAATCAGAGGCTGTTGTTTCTTTACTTCTTCATTTTGTCTGACTTGTGTTTTTGTTTTAGCCAATGTGAGATTAGGATCTAATTGCAACTTCTCTGACAGTTTGGCATCTCTGATTCCAACTATGATCCTATCTCTTATCATTTCTTCCCGCAGAACGCCATATTGACAATGCTCCGCGAGCTTTTGAACATCAGTGATAAAACTTTCCGCTGTTTCACCTGGCTGTTGATATCTGGTATTAAATTTGGCTCTCTCATAAATGACATTGTGTTTGCCAATGAAATACTCACTCAGGGCTTTGCACACATCTTCATATTGCTTTCTCTGAGCGTCACTCAATGTCAGCGTGTACAAAACGTCGTCACTCTTCTCCCCCATAATGTATAGTAGCGAGTTGACCTGGTACTCCTCAGTCTTTTCTGCTAGTCCAGAAGCTATCCTAAATCGCTCGAAGCGCCGTAGCCATTGCGTCCAACTGTTTGGCTCATCAAAATTGAAGCTTGCCGGGGGCGGTATCGAAAATATCTGGTCCATTCTGACCTATGAATCTGACGATATCCCTCTCCTTTTCTTATGAGGACAAGTCAACGAGCTAGCAGCTAGTTCTCTTGCTTAGCGACTTGCTAAATCACCACTGCAGGCAAATTCTAACGTCTTCTTGACAGTTCCAATTGCACTTTCGTTTTACTCACATTATCATCACCATCTTCTGACACCATGTACAATGGTATGATGTGAACTAGCTCTGTTAGACCAGACAGCAACGACGGCGTGTATTCTTCAGCAGCACACGTACTTTATTAACTATCTCCAGCTTCGTACATCAGTCATTACTCAATGGTCAAGCGCACCCTAGTGGCCTGACATTCCACTACAATTTTAGTGTGAGGAACTGCCTCTGCTAGTTAGGTAACTGTGTATTAGTCTATGTGTGGTCTATCAGTAAGATCTTTCACTTCCTGAATATGTGAATGCAGCGTATTCTAGTGCAATGTCAAGATAGGACCTAACATGACCTCTATACAGCTGAAGATGAAAGGAACAGATCCTATCCTGCCTCAAGATTTCTGTTTATGTCCTGGACAATGTCCAAGTAATCAATGTATTACAGGTTTTTTTTATTTAGCATTGCAGGAGTTCTACAAAGTTGGGTGCACCATGACAGACTAAAGTGAATGTAGCCTGCTGATCACAGATAGTGTTGTGTAACTTCCTCTGTGACAGTTGGTTGGACTGACGATTATATGTGGCCGTCACATATGATACAGTACAGACTGGATAGAGTTTCATGAAATTACGAAAAAATTATGAAAATGAGTCAAACAGGTGGTAACTTGAATGAAGACGAAGGCATTTATGCCAATCAGAATGAAACTGTTGATGAAGACATTTATACTAATCCGGAAACAATCAGAGCTCAGACAGATGGTATTGACAGAAAAAAACAAGGGGGAAAGCTCCCAGGTAAGTATTTTTTCCTGAAAATGAAACATTGCGCTGTCATGGTACTCATAACTACTTACACACTTTTTCTGGAACTAGGTCTAATTTTTTCAAAACTTTATGAACCGTTTTTGAAATCCAAATTTTAGTGTCAAATGTAGACAAAATGTAGCAATATGTGAACACACAATTACAGTACTGCTAGCCTACTTTTTAGTTTTTTGTTTTCCAAAACACTTCTGGATCAAAGTGTTGCGCATAGACAGCGCACCTTTTGCATAGCTAGTTCTACAATGTACAATATAAAGAGGAGTTCACCGAAAAACATCATATACAGACAACTGAACTGAGAACTCTTTAGGGTGCTGAGGGTTGTAGCAGTAACACATAATACAATACCTTTACAAATGGTATCTGTAAGTGTTTGAAAGTGATTGTACAAACAGATCATACACAATACTTTGTACAATATAGGATATAGGAGGTGGGCAGGGTAAGCAACAGCTGTACTCAAATAAAAGTATTCTTACTTTATAATAATAGTGAGTCAAATAGAAGTGAAAGTACCCATCAAAAAAATTACTTGTGTAAGAGTAAAAATCTATCTCATAAAATGAGTACCTAAGTAGTGAGTAACTTCACGTGATGATATTTGTACACCTTCTAGGCATATGTATTATATTCAAATGTAGGGTTTTGCCCAGTTGTTAACACAATTTAACATATTTAATGTAACATTTAATTAAGTCACATTCCGAATTAACTGAAAAAATTATAGGCTTTAGGGGTGCTGCTGGTCATTTGGGTGACCCAAAAAGATAACTAAAAATAAACATTTGTATTATAGTTATCAATGTAAATCTCTTAATAAATATGTAAACAATAACACAAAAATGTCACACAAATATTAACGCAAGCAACTAAAGCAAATAAAAGGCCTATACCTTACAGACTATACAGGTGTCCACTTCTTTATCCAGTTGAAATTGCAAATAACATATTTAGCTTAGAAAAGAGTGGTTGTAGTGATTCAGGGCTGTCACTACCGGATGGTAGTCCGCTACCCGATGGTAGTCGCGCATGCGCACTACCCGATCAGTCGCTACCCGATGGTAGTCGCGCACATCGCGCATGCGTGACTTTGCGACACTGTCGACAGCGGAATACAATCGCTAGCTACAGCTGGTGGAAGTTTGCGAAAGAAGTTTGGTCATTGTATACAGCTGTAAGTTCTTAACGTTTATATAATAAAGAAGTTAAAGATATACTGGATATCCTCTTTTGTTCTCCCTGTCAAGTTCTATTGGCTGGCACAACAATGCTTTATTTGTTTTACTTACTGCTACATTTCTCACTTTATCATAATACAAACTATTTGCCTTTTACCCTTACTCCGTCTCCACACTTTTAATATAATTAAATATACCCACATTATGTGTTAAGACAACCCCATATGTTGCCGTTGAGCCTTCTGCCATAAACCGTTTGTGTCTGAGCATGCACAATGTGCGTGATTACCATCGGGTAGCGGACTACCATCCGGTAGTGACAAGGGCCGCTGTGTGCTCTCCTACTAGTTGAACAGCCAAGTAGACCAAGAATATTGCCAGTTACAAACATTAAGTTGACAGCAGTGAAGAATGTTTCATGGTTAAAGACAACACTTTGACTGCTGCAAAAGAGAAATTTCAAATTGCCCTTCTTTGATATTTTAGTATGAGGGACTGCCTCTGCTAGTTTGGCAACTGTGTATAAGTCTATATGTGGTCTATCAGTAAGATCTTTCACTTCCTGAATATGTGAATGCAGCGTATTCTAGTGTGAGGTGAATATAGCACCTAACATGAACTCTTTACTGCTTAAAATTAAAGGAACATATCCTCTCTTGCCTTAAGATTTCCGTTCATGTCATGGCCCATGTCCAAGCAATCAACGTATTACAGGTTTTTTTTTATTTTGCATTACAGGAATTCCACAAAGTTTGCACCATGACAGACTAAAGTAAATGAAAGATGTTAAAAACTCACTCAACCTCAAAGTTCTGGTGTCTGATTTAAAATCCGGCAATAACCAAATAGATGGATAATTAGCCAAAATGATCACATCAAACATCAACAGCCTTCTGTATTATTTGTGTGTTATATATTGCAGTCTATGTTTTTGCCATCCTCTATGAAGTGCCCTTTACTGTTACACTCTAACTATACAAGGCATAAGCCTAAGAAAGATCGGAGTGTTTTATCACAGATTTATCACACTAGAGTGTAGTTAGTGGTTGAATAAGGTTAGCCGTATGAATAGTATTGTTTGCCATTAGACATAGAAATTAGATTTTGATAGGGGATCACAGTGTCTGGAATGTAGTACTTCATTCTGCAGGAGATTCAGCTATTTGTGCATTTTATGGGTGCAGTTTTGTGATTTGTTTTTAATGAGACTTATAGTTTCAGAAAACGTGTGTAGGCAGTTGAAGAAAATTTACTAGAGCTGCTATCTGAGGACCTGTGAGCGTCTGTTTCCCAAACTAGTGTCTGATGTTTTTTCCTCCCTGCACAGTTGTGCCCCGCCCACTTCTCTTTCTAGCTCGGTTAAAGCCACAGTCAACGTTGTAGGCTAGAAGTGTGCATGTGTGAATAGAAAATGATTTAACATAAAAGTAGTGTGGGATATTTTCATATGAATAAGGAATGGCGGCGGACCAAACTCCGTAGATGGTCGTATTTCTATATTAAAGTAGTTTTTTTTACTTTTTTTTGCTTAGATTTTTTAAAAGTTACCGAGAAATAGACATTCTGCAATGTAAAAACCCCGCTATTCTAAGTGAAAAATACATCTGAGGGGATTTGCGAGGTGTCTGAGCCAGCTATCTAATGTTGGCACACTACTACCCACAAGGTAAACAGCAATGTATGACGGATTGACGGAGTCGGATAGTTACAAAATCAGGCCGCGGAGAGGTGCTCGGAGAGGGTTTGCAATGTCTCTGTGTCTCCGAAAACGAACGACCATGAATTACGCTTGAGTGTGACGTCATCCGTTGCCAAACTGAATTGTGGCTCCATTGGGTTCCATTGCGTTGCTTGCGTTTCAACATTTTCAACTTTTCCAGAGAGCCAATCAAATCGCCTTTCATGCAAATACGACAGCACAGGCTCTAACCAATCAGATCGCGTTTATGGTTTTTAAAAAAAAGATGGCGGACCAAACTCCGTAGATGGTCGTATTTGTACCTAAAAGTTGTTTGTTTGACTTTTTTTTGCTGAGATTTTTTAAAAGTTACCGCATTTTGGTCTAGTCACAGTCCTCCTTGCATTTTGAAAAGTGTGTCAAATATTCAATGTTCAGTGTCTGCTTACTGTGTCTTGTAATGGGAATAATGTGTGTAATGTTTTGCAAAAGCAGTTATATGAAATTGAAAACTGAGTGTTAACCAAACAATTAGCTTGTGGTTTCGCAGATTTGGTGTGGGGTTTTGTTCTTTGAAACACAGGTTTTAATTTTTTTTGTGTGGAAAAAAAAAAATTTAGATATGGCATCAAGAAAGTATTTTTTTACAACTGCTTACATCCGTTTTCCGAAACTGATAAATCAAAAAAAATCCTGTCTTTGTTAGGAATGCCTTTTGAGGTTATAGTGTTAAGCAGCTTGCACACTGCCCCGACAAACGGCAACATTCTCCAACTAACGGCAACAAACACCAACAGTCGGGTCAGTGTGCGAGTTCAACATGTTCAGTCGGATCGGGTCGGATCGGGTAATGTTGGAGAATGTCTGATGTAGAGCCATTTCCAACTAACTCCAACATTCTGACAGCTCATTACCTTGACAACTAGGCTCAACTTGCGTGCATAACATCCTCGAGCTCTCTTGGATGTCGAAGTTATGATGGTTATCAGCCAGTTTGTCCTAAGTCTATTTATATATTAACGTTATGTATTAGCTTCCCCAAACGAACGATTTTCGAGACATATATTTGTCTACCGGTATTTCAACTTCTACGACTCGTTTAACACTGCAAGAAAACGTGTTTCTAAATATTAATATTAATGTTTACGGTGACACTTTACAAGAGTACGTTTGCACTTATGTTCGCTATCGGCCACTCCCACTTCGTTCCACTTAACGCGTTGGTTTTCGAAACCACGCACGCCTGCTTTTACATACTGTTGTATGAAGACGTTTTGGCACCCCTCTGAGGCTGCATGATAATTTACTCTGTCTTCACCAAAAAAAGATCACAGTGGTATATTGTTAATTTTCTAGTTAACACTGAGTAGCCTACTGGGGTGTTTTCCAGACAAAGATATTTAGTGTAGCAGTGTTTAGTTGTGTGAAATGCAATCAAATGTGAAAAATAGGCTGTGCAAATATTTAGGCACCCTAATCATTTTGCTGATTTGAATACCTGTAACTACTCAATACTGAATAATTGCAACACATAATTAGTCTGATTTGCTTGTTAAGCCTTCATTTCTATAGAAAGGTGCATCCAATCATTAGAAAAAGTATTTAAGGTAGCAAGTTGTGCTTCTCTTTGAATCTCCTCTGAAGAGTGGCATCATGGGGGCCTCAAAACAACTGTCAAATGATCTGAAAACAAAGATTGTTTAGCTTTGTGTTTTAGGGGAAGGCTACAAAAAGTTATCCCAGTGGTTTCAGTTGTCAGTTTCCACTGTGAGGAATGTAATCAAGAAATGGAAGGCCACAGGCACAGTTCTTGTTAAGGCCAGAAGTGGCAGGACAAGAAATATATCGGAGGCAAAGGCAAAGGATGGTCAGAATGGTCAAAGACTACCATCAGACCACCTCCAACGTGCATCGCTCAACAATTCAGCGCTACTTGCACAAAGAACAGCTGTATGAGAGAGTGATGTGGAAGAAGCCATTTCTGGACACACGCCACAAACAAGCTCCCTTGAGCTATACAAAAGCACATTTGAACAAGCTAGATTCATTTTAAAACAAAGTGCTGAGGACTGATGAGACAAAGATTGAGCTATTTGGTCACAACAAGAGGCATTATGCATGGCGGCAAAAGAACACAGCATTCCAAGAAAAACACTTGCTGCCCACAGTAAAATTTGGTGGGGGGTCCATCATGCTGTGGGCTAGTGCAGGTACTGGGAATCTCAGCAAACTCTTGAAAATAATGTTCAAGAATATGTCACAAAGTTGAAGTTACGCGGGAGTTGGGTGTTCCAGCAAGAAAACGGGCCAAAAAATTGCTCCAAATCTACCAAGGCATTTACACAGTGGAACAAGTATAATCTCCTGGAATGGCCATCCCAGTCCCCAGACTTGAATATTATTGAAAATCTATGGGATGACTTGAAGCGGGCTGTCCACGCTAGGCAGCCATCAAACCTAACTGAACTGGAGATGTTTTGTAAGGAGGAATGGTCCAAAATACCTTTATCCAGACACCGGACACAAATCAGAGGCAATAGGAAGCGTCTTTTTACAAAAGGAGGCTGTAGTAAATATTGATGTGGGTGTCCAAATGTATGCACCTTTTATTCGGTTAAGATGCATATTGCATATTTTCTGTTTATCCAATAAACCTTATTTAACCGCTGAAATAGTACTTTGTCCATGAAGTATTATATATATATATGACAAAGAAGTTGCTGATCCAAACGCCCAACAATTACTACATAAAAATAATGGAAATTATCAGGGGTGGCCGAACTTTTTCATACGACTGTATAATGGTCTATTGTTCTATACAAATTACTTGTTTTCCAAATATGTTTTGACAAGCAAACGTTAATCTAGGTATCAACCTCATCCATTTTAAAATAATTTAAAACACAATTGAAAAAATAAGTAGCTAGTTGGAAAAAGTCTGTTACTGTCTGAGCAGTGTGGAGCTGGCAGTTGGTTTACTGGACATTCTAAAGACAGGTACCAACAACTGCCAACTTTAGAATGTTGGCGTCAGTTGGAGAATGTTGGCGTAGTGTGCAAGCTGCTTTACAGTGCAGAGAGCAATATATTTATAGAGCAATTTAAAGCAAGTGTTGAAATTGAGAACTGAGTGAAAGGCACCAAAAAAACATTTGTAAATGTATCAAATAATTTGTTCATAGCCTTGATATTTGTGGTGTTGTACACATGACACTTTTTTTTCACCCTCAGCTAAATATACTAAAGAGATTTCCAAATTATTTCATAAGGTATTTGTTAACTCTATAGGAGCTGATGCCACAGGAGTCAAATACTACAGAGTGGCTGTAGTGAGTCTGGGGCTGCTGTGTGCTCTCCTACTGGTTGTCATTATATGGATGGGCACCAAACACACTGCAGCGAGAGACCAGCAACAAAGGAATAAGGACCTACTGCAATTAACTAACAACAACTTGACCCAAGAGAAAGACCACTGCCAGGCAAGAAACACCAACCTAACTGCAGAGAAAGAGATGCTTCAAAAGGCCTCTGGTGAGTATTCCACAATAACTGACCTCTGCAGCTCAGATGAGCATTTAGAATAGCCGACCTTACAGTCTTTTTACAAACATGTACACACCTTAGAACCTAATTTTCAATATCAAATGGCAAACACAACTATTCATACGCTTAGTCTTTTACAAAAACCAAGATTAAAGTTGTAAACTTAGAAGAAAAAACTCTTTAAGATTAAAGATGTAAATTTAAGAGATGCAATACACTGTCATATTCCATTGGAACTGGTACAAATGTGAAGCCTTTTGAAGGAATGAACTCATAATTTTACAGACTTAGTGTGGTTTTTAGATCTGTGAGTGACAGGTTTTTAGAAATTGTGTCACATGTAAGATCTTTGTTTATAATCAGTTGTAAAAAATGTGTTTTCCATTAAGTACTTAATGTCCCCTAATACCGTGAATTCAGTACAATGCAATAAAAACTGCAGAGAGCATTTTTAAAACTTTCCTTGGCAGGAGATCCTCAGGGTGGATGAATGCCTGAATCCCATATATGAGAGTACAAAGTCAGAAAAGCAATGAAAATTAATTTGTCACTTTTTCCTTCCGCATAATAATGAAACTTTGACACTTCAAGGTTGGAGGTGTTCCGATTCCAGTTGCTACTACATTTCAACCAGCCTGAAAACTTGGAATGACAGCAAACAGCACTGCATGGATCTAGGGGGGCATCTGGTGATCATTGACAATGAGGAGGAACAGGTGGGAGACAAACACACTTAGCCAAGAAAATACACAGAGAAAATAGAAAAGAGAGATATTTGAGTATTTGAGAGAGATACTTGAAAGACTATAGCAGCACAGTTATGTTGTGTAGAAATTGAATCAGCTAAGAACCACGTGTATGTCCTTACCTGTATGACAACAAATTAGTTTTGGACCTGACTGTTTGTTTACATGTTCATGGCAGAAATTCATCTCAGGATTTAAGAAGAGAGTTTGGATTGGTGCTATGGAGACAGAGGGAACCTGGAAATGGGTAGATGGCAAAGTCCTGGGTAATGCAGAGTAAGATCACTGGAACTCACTCCTCAAAAGATATTTAATTGCTGTATAATGCTAAGATCACCAGTCATGTTTGTGTAATTTGTGATTTCATGTAAAAAAAATCTGAAACCTTAACCATCAGCAGCCTAACAAAGCATGAAATATGCAGCAAATGAATAAATCTCTTGCCTTGTCTAATTTCAGGTACTGGGGTGAGGGAGAACCAAATGACTACCAGGGAAGAGAAGAAGACTGTGCAGAGATCTTTTTTCTGAGAGTCCCTCTGAGAAACTGGAATGACGTCATTTGCAATTTTAATAATACATATATTTGTGAGAAAGCAATGTGATTTCAGTTAAAAACATCTATCTTTTTACGAGTCTTCCCATAGGACAATTTTAAATGTAGATGTGATCTCACTGTCAATTATGTAACAATTTAATCTCAGATATTTGTGCTTAGTAGAAACAGTTTGAGACAGAAATGAGACACTTTATTGTAACAATCCACCATTATTGACAAAAATATCTTCTAGCTACCCCTCTCCAAAACATCTTTGAGCAGTCTTCTTGTAGGCTAGTTATGTACACTTAATTGTGAAAATGTGTGCATCACCCCCAAACATCATGGTTGTCTTGAGAGAGAAACAGAGGAGCTAATATTGAGATGTCTAAATACTTGGTCCATGTAGAAATCTGAGGAGCAGGAGATTTAAGCTTTAGTCATCTTTGCTCATCTCATTGCTGTCTAGAGTAAACTGAAAGATCTCTTTTTAGATTTTCTGTTCTTAATGTTTTTCTAATTCCACTTGGATTTCTGTGATGATCTATTGACCTGCTGATATACAAACTCTTGTATCAAGGATGCCAGACTAACCATTCATATTTAACTGCTGGGTTCCATGTTAATGATACCTTGTATTAATCAGTTGCTGTGAGCAGTTTTACAGAAATGTTTTTTGAAAGCAGAATTGTTTTTAACTCACACGTCCCTGTACTTACTAACTTTCTTTTTCATTAGTAGTCGTTCTCAGAGTGTCCACTAGATGACATTAAATGTGCATCTAATGTAAAGATGACTACAACAGTGACAGCAAAATGAAAAATGAAACAAATAAAAAAAATGTATTGATTTCCATATTTGTTTTTGACAATGCCGAAGAGCCACTAGAGGGGGGCTGTAGACCTGCGGATCTCTGACCCCTGGTCTAATCAAACACTAAACTGACAGCAAGTTGTCCACAGATGTGTACATTACCGTTACAGTTAGTCATTTGACCCTTCTCCATGCAGTTTCACCTGCCGTAAATATCAGGTAAGTCACAGAGACTGGGGGAAAAGGGAAATGTTTTGTTTTCATTTAAATGTGTATTATGCATGGTCACGATATACATGATTATGATGTCGTTAAAATGATAGGTCATTGACCAACACACTGATGTAGACATCAAACAATTCACTCACTGGAAATCCCCATACACAGGAAAGATGCATAAGAAAACCCATCAGTGGTCAAAACCCATTTAATTTCCGTCACAAAGACATGAATTTGTATGTTTAGCGCCCCCTAGCTGTCCTAGCTATTTTAGCTGCACGAATTCCTAAACTGTTAGGAACTGTTACGTATATATATATAATTAATACTAGGTTAAAGCACGTTATAAATACCATTATATAGCGCAATACCAAACATAGCAATTCAATATCTATCTTTATTACACGGCTCTTCTTAATGCTGTAGAATGCTCCATTCACTTGAATGGGGCTTCCCAACGTTCTGTGGTCAACTATTTTCCCATATTTGACCGTTGCTATGCATAATTGACCGCTGTCAAGGGAAGTGGCCTTTTTGCCTCGGATTCACGTCTTTCGTAGCACTCCGCAAGTAGTCCGGTAATTTATCAACCTCAGTGTATTCCGTTGCTTAGCGACGTCAGCTGCTCTGATCTTGAGTTTCAGCTGACAGTTGAGCAGCTGTGTTCTAAAGAATGTTCAACGTCTTTGAAGTTCAACGTCTTTGGCGAACTATTTCTCTGCTTTTTAACACCACGAATGGTAACAAATAAATTGTAATTAAAATGATATTATAAAAAGACACACTGTTAAGTTATTTTTTCGTTTTGGCAAGTAGCCGTGTAATAAGCGGGATAATGTATAGAACGCCGGTCATTATCGGGAAAATAAGCCCCTTCAGGGCGAAGCAACACCCCTCCGCTTCGCGTCGGGGTGCGGTTCGCCCTGTCGGGGCTTATTTTCCCGATAATGACCGGCGTTCTATACATTATCCCTTACATAATAGATTGCAGCCACAGATTTAAATCATTATATTGACCTATTTGAACCTATTTATTTGAACATTATTTTAACCTATTTGTTTGCATGTCTGAAGCATCACCTATTTTAATTAGGCCTAGCTGAGTGGTCTTGTTTGCATGTTTCATCACTTGTTTTGAGTGCATGCTATCTTTTGAGTCTATTCTGGTTTTATTTCCTTGCTTGTTTGCTGTGCACAAATAGACCTAGGCCTACTGCAATTCATTTTCTTTATTTCAAATCCCTTTTGACTGAAAATGCTCTGTGCGGTTTTATGTTGTTTTCTGGTGCACAATACAATTTTGATTGCAATATCTAGAGGAAGATTTTCTTGTATTAATTACTAGGCTCCCACCTGTAGCAGGTGCTGATGTTGCTCTTTGTGACACATAACAATCGCTTATTAATAAGAATGGAATATAGATTAGCTAAAATAAGCGGGGTGTCTGTTGGGCCCCGACCTGTTACAAATACGAAAAGGTGGGCCTCTGAGTAGAAAAGGTTGGGAACCCCTGGTCTAGAGGGGGAATAGAGCTGAATCATAGCATTTAAATAAGCAGTATTTATTCATTTTTATTTATTTATTCAGTTCATTCGGAATGTGATTTGAAAATGTGCAGAAGGCTTTGTTACATTGTGTTTACTAGACAACTGGGCAAAACCCCACATTTGAATATAATACATATAGTATGTGTAAATATATCATCACGTGAAGTTACTTGCTACTTAGGTCCTCATTTTACTCTAGTCATTATTTTGATGGGTACTTTTATTAGAGTCACTATTATTACGAAGTAAGTGTGTATGAGTATTGTGTATGATCTGTTTCTACAATCACTTTTAAACACTTTAAGATACTGTTTGTAAGGTATTGTATTATGTGTTACTGCTACAACCCTCATGACCCTAAACAGTTCTCAGTTCAGTTGTCTGTATATGATGTTTTTCAGCAAACTCTTCTGTATACAGTATTGTACATTGTAGAACTAGCTATGCAAAAGGTGCACTGTCTATGTGCAACACTTTGACCCAGAAGTGTTTTGGAAAAGTTACAGTACTGTAATTGTGTGTTTACGTATTGCAGTCTACATTTGACACAAAAATTTCAAAAAGGGTTTATAAAGTTTTGAAAAAATGAAAAGTTTTTTTTCAGAAAACGTGTGTTAGCAGTTGTAAAAAACTGTAAACAGAGTACCATGTCAGCGCAATGTTTCATTTTCAGGAAGAAAAATACTTACCCGGGAGCTTTTCCTTGTTTTTTTACGTCAATACCGGCTGTCTGACCTCTGATTGTCTTCACAGTAGTATAAATCACTTCGTCAGCAGTTTCATTTGTATTTGCATGAAGCTCTATCTGGTCTGTACTATTCATATTTGATGGCAACATAGAATCTGTGTGATCTGAGTGTGGAACAATGGCCTACTGTATTTTGCCACATGCCAACAGGAAAAACAGGCCTCAGCATGGGAGGGAAGACCTTGAACTTCCTCAGCCTGCGGAGGAAGTACAACCGCTGCCTAGATGACTTAGTCAGGTGTTGTGTGTAGAGGGTCAAGGTCAGGTCCTCAGTGAGGTGCACCCCCAGAACCTATATTTCAGTTTACTTCACTATTTGGAAAAGAACAACATGATATGCTGACAGAAACCCAATGCAGAATAGTAGAAGCTCTTAACTGATAATTCTTTGTTCTGTGACTGGGTCCTGTACTGCTGAGGTCTCAGTCTGGCGAGCTAAGGTCAATCATTTCTGATGATTCCAGGGTTAGGGTAAGTGTAGGCTTAGCTGTCATGTTGACAAGTCATCTCTCCAAAACAATGCTTAGCTGATATTTTACTCGTCCTGTCCTAACCGATGCCATTAGTCCAGCTAGGTCGGACCTGTACCCGGTGCCAACGCATGGCCAACACTGACAATCAACTCCTCTGACAATCTCTCCCCAACACTCACCTTTCTGACTTTTAGTGTCAGTGAATCTTAGGAGTTCCTTGAATCAGCAAACTTTGTCATCACACAACTTCAAGATAAATCAGTGGTTAGATCACAAACAGCTGATGTATTTCTTATATAAATTCTCTAATAGCAGTGTTAGATTCTTACTTTTTCAGAATTGGGTTAAATATTCCAGCATATCGGGGGGCACTGTGGCGCAACCAGTAGCCCCGACCACATTCGGGCTTGATACCCATGGAGGACACAGGTTCGATTCCGGCCTGATGTCATTTCTCCTGTCCACTCCCCGCCTCTTCTCCCTCTCATTTCCTGTCCCACTCTTCACTAAGACTATCGATTAAAGGCCAAAAATCTAAAAAAAAAAAAAAAAAATCCAGCATATATTGGGCTTTGACATGCACATGTGTGACAGTGTTTGACAAATTGAAGAAAACATCTTTGGTGAATTTGCAGTGTTTCTGTATGTTTGAGCCATTTGGTTCTGAGGGTATTGATGTTCTATTCCCTAGTGTTTCTCTATTAGCACAGACATTGCCATGTGCTGTAAGAGTGGCGTGGGGTAAAGACTTATGTTAGTTTAGCGTTCCTTTTCTGAGACCCTTTCTTTAGGGGAGACACTATAACTTATTAACGGTACAGTGTGTAGTTTTTAGTGGCATCTGTTCCTAGAAATTGAATAAAGTAGTCAAACTATGTTTTCATTAGTGTACAATTACCTGTAAATATGAATCGTTGCTCTTTCGTTAGCTTAGTTGGAAAGTGGCCCAGAACGGACAAACCATAAGACTGGCTCGAGATGGGGCTTTTTTACATTGTTATGGCATTTGACAGCCACCATAGGTACTCTCACATGCTTATAGGGAAGGGTATTTAGCTCAGTATCCTCACCACTAGATGTCACTAAAAACTACTCCCTCACCGTTAAGAGTGATGTTGGTGGATATGTGTTCATCAGTAAACTGATTCTTCAGGCCTTTTACCTTTAGGTCATTGCTCAGTAAGTTATCCTGTGGCTTGTAGTAGCAACTCCACATCTAATTTTCAAAGTTTCATGTGAAACTCCCTGAAAATTACTATAGAAATAAATGCTTTAAAATGACCAATATCAAGATCCAGATCCAGTTCAAGTTAATGTGTAACTGCACCCTTAAATGTGCTGTTTTGAGCTGTAAACTAAATTATATGACTGTACTGTAATGAAACACATCATTGCGTCTGTTGATATTGATATTTATAATTATAAAAGTCTGCATTTTATGGGTTGAAAATGGTTCAACACGACATGTATTGTTTAAAATCATCCTGAACCTTGTAAGGCTGATGCTGATGTAGTCAACAGTATGAGACTTCTTTATGTCATGAAATGGGCTTGACTCACAGGAGTTTACCTCAGGTCTTTCCATTCTTCATTTTCTTTCCTTCTTTTTTGCTGTTTCATGTCAGTCTT
Organism: Clupea harengus; assembly: GCF_900700415.2. Taxonomy (NCBI): domain Eukaryota; kingdom Metazoa; phylum Chordata; class Actinopteri; order Clupeiformes; family Clupeidae; genus Clupea; species Clupea harengus. The sequence goes on from NC_045165.1 coordinate 7,780,638, forward strand.
TCCAGTTGGCATTCCTGCTGTCTCAGGAATGTAGATGCTGACACTTGGAAATCTATTGGCAGTCTAATGGATTTGAAATCAGATTTGGAATAGGAGGCTGTTGTTCTTTCACTTTTTAGAATTTATTTAATTCATGATAGTAATACGTATCATGGGCATGGAATGACATTCAGGTTTGATTTGTGTTTGTTAAATGTGCCTTGTGGTGATGAAAACAAATATGAATGTTTTACCCACTATAGTATTTCGTTTTTTTTTAAGAAAACATAGTTTTGCTCAATCTTCCACATAATTTTTTCTTGTGAGTTCCTTTACACTATTAAGGAATGTATTGATGAACATACGGATTCTTGTTTTTGTAACATTATTGTGACAGAAAATAAATGGGTCAATGATTGGTTTTCTTATGCACCTTTCCTGTGTATGGGGATTTCCAGTGGGTGAATTGTTTAATGTCTACATCAGTGTGTATCATTTTAACAACATCATAATCGTGTATATCGTGACCATACATAATACGCATTTAAATGAAAACAAAACATTTCCCTCTTCCCCCAGTCTCTGTGACTTATCTGATATTTACGGGGGGTGAAACTGCATGGAGAAGGGTCATCTTCAGTGTTGTTTTGAATAACAGCGTCAGTGAAATGACTAACTGTAACTGTAATGTACACATCTGTGGACAACTTGCTGTGAGTTTACTGTTTGATTAGACCAGGCGTCACGACCTCCGGCTCTTTAGCCCCTCTTTAGTGGCTCCTCAGCATTGACAAAAACATATATGGAAATCAATACATTTAAAAATGTGTTTTATTTATTTTTTACATTTTGCTTACAGGCCTAAAGTCATCTTTACATTAGATGCACGTTTGTGCCATCTGATGGACACTCTGAGAACAACCACTAGTGGAAAAAGCTATTTAGTGAGTACAGGGACGTGCAAGTTAAAAAAATGTCTGCTTTCAAAAATTATTTGTGTAAAACTGCTCATAGCACCTGATCAATACAAGGTATCATTAACATGGAGCCCAGCAGTTAAATATTAATGGGTAGTCTGGCATCATTGATACAAGGGAGTTTGTATTTCAGCAGGTCAATGCCAATTACAGAAATCCTGGTGCAATTAAAAACCATTAAGACAACAAAATCTAAAAAGAGATCTACTTATTATCTCAGCAATGAGATGAAAAGGGAGATTAAAGCTTACATCTCCTGCTCCTCAGATTTATACATGAACCTCCTTTGGTGTTACAGGAGAGATCTCAACAGGGTCACAAATCATGCTCCATTTTTACCAAATATTTATATTATATTAATATCTAATTTCTCAATACAACCTCCTCTGTTTCTCTCTCAAGACATCCTTAAGGTTGGGCATGAGGCACACATTTTCAAAATTAAGTGCATTTAACTAGCCTATGAGAAGAAAACTGTGCAAAGATGTTTTGGAGAAGGTTATCTAGAGGATCTTTTTGTCAATTATGGTGGATTTCTACAAAAGAGTGCCTCATCTCATTTCTGTCTCAAACTGTTTATCCTAAGCACAAATATCTGACATTAAACAACAATGAGATTACATCTATGTTTCCTGAGCTATGAAAATCTTCGAAAACTAAAATGATCCTATGGGAAGACTAAAAAAAACACAGATGTTTTTAATTGAAATCACATCGCTTTCTCACAAATATATATTCTCTCCGAACTGCAAATGACGTCATTCCAGTTTCTCAGAGGGCCACCCCGAAATTGGATCTCTACACAGTCTTCTTCTCCTCCCAGGTTATTTGGTTCTTCCACAGCCCAGTACCTGAAATTAGACAAGGCAAGATATTTATTCATATGCTGTATATTTCATGTTTTGTTAGGCTGGTTAAGGTTTCAGAAAACATTTTTACATGAAATCACAAATTACACAAACATGACAGGAGATCTTAACATTATATAGCAATTCATTATCTTTGAGGAGTGAGTTCCAGTGATCTTACCCTGCATTACCCAGGACTTTGCCATCTACCCAGGTTCCCTCTGTCTTCATAGCTCCAATCTAAACTCTCTTCTTAAATCCTGAGGCGAATTTCTGCCATGAACATGTAAACAAACAGCCAGGTCCAAAACTAATTTGTTGTCATACAGGTAAGGACATACAGGTGGTTCTTAGCTGATACGTTTCCTACACAACAGAACTGTGCTGCTATGGTCTTTCAAGTATCTCTCTCAAATAATCAAATATCTCTCTTTTCTATTTCCCTTCTGTGTATGTTCTTGGCTAAGTGTGTTTGTCTCCCACCTGTTCCTCCTCACTGTCAATGAGGCTCTCACTCACGGGCGGGGGCTGGGGAAAGTGGGCCGCCCATTTCATGACTTAGAGAAGTCCCATACGGTTGACTCTACAGGTTCAGGATGATTTTAAACCGTAGATGGCGTGTTGAGCTATTTTCAACCCATAAAATGCAGATTAAAAAAATATGTCAATATCAACACCAGCAATGATGTCATCACAGTTTAGGCATATTAGGCACTTAGTTTATAGCTCAAAACAACATATTTAAGGGTGCAGTTACACTTTCACTTGAATTGTGCTGTCCATAATCATTTAATTGATCTTTTGAAAAAAAAAATCGTTTCATGTGAAACCTTTACAATTAAATGTAGAGTTGCCACTACAAGCCACCAGATAACTTACCTAGCAATTACCTATTAAGTAAGGCCTGAATAATTAGTTTACTGATGAACACATATCTACCAACAAATCTCTTTAAAGTGGGGGAGTAGTTTTTAGTGGCTCCTAGTGGTGAGGTTAGTGAATTGCAATCAGCTGAATACCCTACGTTCCACTACGTATCTAGCATGGATACCAGACCGAACTTAGCCCCGCCCACAACATTTGAAGTCGGGAAGTTCGGTCTGGCATTATATTATTACTCCATTGGGGAGAAATTATTTTCGGACAGAAATTGCCGGACCAATCAAATTGTCAAGGCGGGCTTTATACGATGATGGACAGATCATCAACAGTAACGTAATCAAGCACGTCACCAACACACAAGTTGAATTCGTTTTCAACAAACATGGCTGCCGCTGGAGAGCTGAAATGTATAGATTCGAGTCCATTTAGACATTGACAGTTCATTCATTTTGAAAGAGGAACAGAGAAACGCAATCAAGGCATTTGTCAATCGAAAAGATGTTTTTGCGTTCCTTCCTACGGGATCCGGTAAAAGTTTAATTTATCAGCTGGCCCTGGTCACATATTACGTTGTTCTGATTGGTTGTAGGTAACCAATTGAGCGAAGAGGCATTTTTTCCTCCTGGTTTGGTTGAAACACGCCCCATAATCACAGCCCAATGGAGCGATATCAGACTCATATTCTGACTAGAATTATGAGTATGACATCGTCAGGCTACTACGTATCTCCAGTGGTGGGGGAACTACTGAAGCTTAGGACTTAAGTAAAAGTACAAATACCCAGCAACATATAAACTTTAGTAAAAGTAGAAGTACTACATCAACAATCCTACTTAAGTAATAAGTACTTCAAGTATTAAAAGTAAAAGTACTCACGCAATGGGTTGTCTCTCAATGTCTAGGCTGTGCCATTTTGATAAAGAATGCAGATATAGCTACTGGTAATACTTCCTCTACAGATGTCATTACTAGTAATAATTATAAGCAACAACATTTGTTTATTGGAAAGGTTGGTGTACTTATTGTGCTTACCCTCTGTAATACTGTTCACACTCTAACTTACAATTCTGCGGATGACAAGTTATCTACCAAGGATTATCTGCAAAGTTAATACCATTAAGCCAAACCAAATAAGACAATATGTTATATCTTTAAATCATTTATTTAATTGTAAAACTATTCAAAACATTGTGCTATGTTAATAGCAGTATAGGGGAAAACACAGTAGTAAGCCAAGACTAGGCAAGAACCAGTCAACAAAAAAGGCAGATCTTACAATGAGGAAATGGGCAATAAATTAATTTTGAGGGAAATGAGAATTTGACCATTTGCCAGGCAGCCAAAAGTTAATGAGAAAAAAAAGAAAATATGTCAAATGGCTATCGGTATTTTAAGCCTTGCTTTTCTGTAGCTTCTTGTATGTAACATGAAAAAGAAATTTGATTGCAAAAGTTCACTACTGCAAGGTCTGTGCTCTTCTGAGAGGCTTTTGTGTCCTCGAGTTTTTGCTGCTTACTGGTTGAAGCACCCTCACCAGCAGGCAATGTCCACTTCCTTCTGGTTGTAGTTGCAGTCAGGTCATTGTATTGCTTGAGAAGTGTTCTGTGCTTTCTCTATAAAAATAGAAACAATAACAATAATACACTGTTAATCTTAATCATAATTTATTCAACCTACAACTCAAATTCTCACAACCTAATTTAAAACATTTACAGGGACAAGGCTAATTTAACCTGCACCATATAAGCAAAGTGCAATTGCAAACTAATCACTAACACTATTCTAACAACCTAGAAAGACAAGGCTTTACTACAATTTAACGTGGTGTCCTGTGATCACCATCTCTAGTGAAAGAGGAGCCACTGACAGCCGAGACAGGCGGAAAGCACCACTGTTCCAAGCAGACCATGACCAGACCATGTCAACATGCTTTTCGCTAGACAACAGTATAATATCATGTCAGTAACCGAATTAAATATAATATGCAAAAGTCAGGGACTTAGCATAGCAAGAACTCCGCTTACCTCGACATGTTTCTTCACATTTGAAGGCGAATTTTTGAAAGCCAGCAACTCCTTTCTTTGAGGCAGACAGGAAATGCACTGAAATCTCCACGAGTCATTCTTGGGGCCTATGCCTATGTTCCCACAGCCCTATGTTCCCACAGCCCAATGTTCCCACAGCCCTATATTCCCACAGCCCTATGTTCCCACATTTCTAAGAGCTTTTTCGATCTCTGGCATTGCCTCAGACCTGGCTCTCTGCATTGCTGAACGGATTGACTGAAACTCTGGTATTGGTGGTCTATCACCTCGTCCTGGGACTGCCCGACGATGTCGCACAAATTCTGCATTGTAAACTCGTCTCACTGGCACCGTTGGATCCTGCCTCACTTGAGCCGGAACATCTTGTTGGAATTGAGCTCTGCTTACCATGGCTTCATCCTGGGGGTGGGTATGGTCCTCCTCATGAAACCCAATCACTCTGATAACTGGATCGTCATCCTCTTCATTCAGCAGCTTTGTGTACACCTTTGCTCTGCAGTTCTGGCGCCAGCAACGCCAATGAATCTTTTCGCCTCTTGTTTCATGTCGGTGGAAACGGGAAGTTCTGAACAACTAAAACCTTTCCTCCACGGTTTCCAGGGATCAAGCTACCATGAAAAACGTCTCGGTTACTTACGTAACCTCGGTTCCTTAAGCAGGAACCAGATATAACAGTATGGTACATGACGTCAGTCATGGGGTACAAATCGAAGCATTTATCTATTCACGCCTGAAAGGCCGCGAGATCTGTCAGCGCGCGCTCCTGGGCCCGCCCCCCAGGAGTCCTATAATCTTATTACGCGCCCTCAGATCTGCCTCGGAAAGAAACTGAGCAAGACGATCAATCCAAGGTAACACTGTACACGCCAACTTTGTTATATCTGGTTCCTGCATAAGGAACCGAGGTTACGTAAGTAACCGAGACGTTCCTTATCGCAGTTCACTGCGATATAACAGTATGGGACCCTATACATTCCCGCGTGATAATACAGTGGCAGCCAATTACACACACCAGCTTTATTGAAGCCTTATAGAGGTTCATACGGCCGCTGGCGGTGAACATATTAACAGGGCAACCTTTATCATAGGCGGCGAGGATCGTGATCCTGCGCCTGTAGGAAACCACCCTGAAATGTTTCATGTGCAACATAACATGTAGACACCAATGAACACACTTATCATATACATCGTTCTCAGGTCAGGGGATTCAGAGATCGCTTGCCTGCAGAACACCATGAATTTAACAGGGCCACCTTTATCATAGGCGACAGGGATCCGTGATCCCGCGCCCGTAGGAAAACCCTGGGATGTTTCATGTGCAACATAACATGTAGACACTAATGAAAACACTTATCATATATATCGTTCTCAGGCCAGGGGATTCAGAGATCGCTTGCCCGCAGAACGCTATGAAGAAAACTAGGTTCAGCCACATCTAACATATAGAATCTAATGAAAGTGTGGCGAGAACTCCAGCTTGCAGCTTTGCAAATATCTTCCACTGAGACGCCCTTTAGTAAGGCCCAGGAAGACGAGACCCCCCGCGTAGAGTGCGCATGCAACTTCTCCGGGGGATCTAAAGACAAGCTCTTATAAGACAACACGATAGCCTCTACTATCCAACGGGAGAGGCTCGGTTTTGATAGAGGTCTGCCTTTTGCGCGTGCACCGAAGCACACGAATAGCTGATCTGACTGTCTGAAAGCTCTAGTGCGCTCTGCGTAACAGCGGAGAGCGCGCACTGGACAGAGCTTATTCAAACGTTCCTCCTCTGCTGACGCAAAAGGAGGAGGCGAGAAAACTGCTAATTCAATTCTCTCAGGTGCCAGGCTCTGAGACGCCACCACTCTGGATGGGGATGCCACACTGTCCTGTGCGCCTGCGTTAGGAGGTCTCTCCGCAGAGGCAGCTCCCAAGGCTGCTGCACTGACATACTGACTAGATCTGCCGCCCACGGCTGATTGGGTCAGTGGGGGGCTATCAATATCAATTCCCTGCCCTCGTCCGCTATCCTGCACAGCACCTGCTGGAGGAGCGGGATCGGGGGAAAAGCATATAGGCGTAGAGCCAGTGGCGGCGCCAGACATTTTTTTCTGCAGGTGCTATGGGTGAGCTCGGCGTTTTAGTGAGGGTGCTATGAAATGAGGATGATAGCCTATGTGTCACATGGTTCTCTACTACAACAACTTTACATGTTTGCTCTCTGAAGTGTCTTTGGGGTCCATGAAAAGCGCTAAACAAACCGATTGTATTATTATTATCATTATCTAGGCTTCTTCCGACAGACGCGCACATCTGCGACGGTCACTGACAAAAGGCATACAGCATGTTATAGAGTCCGCAATCCCAAATACCTAACTTACTTTAAAACACTTGTGGTAGTGAGGATTAAAGTTGGGTGACAGGTGACCACTATGCTACCATGTCAGATAGAGTGAAATTAATCTTGGAATAGCAGATAGAATTAACTAAAACAGTCAAAGAGTCAGAAATGCGTTAAAAAGTATATATTATTTCAGTTCACAATCATCAGTAATTACATAGAACCTTATGTATACCTAGCACACATACAGACTGCTTGTCTTAGGCTAAAGAGTCTCTGATTTTTTTAAGGCGGCTCCAAAAAAATCCAAAAAAGAGGAAAAAGGCAAAAAGTTAAAATCTTCGCCAAAAAAGGGCATATTCGTTGCTAATCAACGGAAACGAGTCTTCAGCAACACAGGGCAATCAATGCATGCAACAAATCAGACAGCTTTCATTAATGTTACACAGCTAACAATACCTTAGTTGCATCGTACTCCAACCACGCAAACTGTCCCAACCAGCTTTTACAAAAACTCCTTTGTTGGACTCCAAACATGCAAGGTGGATATTTCTGGAGTTTTGGTCTTCTCGGACCATCCTGAGCGTTCATGCTAATGTCACTGATGCTGCTAGCACTATGGTTAGCACCCTCAGTAGTGGTGGTGGGTTGACCTCCTTGACCACAACGTTCCTCTCCTTAAAAATCCACACCAGATACCCCTGGCATTTCTTCTTCTTCTACGTCAATCTTGTTTCTTAATCGTTCTTCCAAACATGGACATTTAGGTAGCAAGAACCGATGCATTGTTGATATTCACTTGAAACTACCACGCACTAGCTCGCTTTCTCCTTCAACCGTCCGGTAACGTCAACATTCAGGCGTGCGACGTGAAAGTTGGGTCAAAGGTTATGACAGAATGATTGCTCTGTGTCTAAAACAATCTGTTCATTTCAATCTGTTATTATTTTCTTTTGTGAGTTAAATATTATTATTACACAATAAATAACGCAGAATGAAATTAAATAACAATAATAAATAAAACATTATTTTCTTGGGGGTGCTATGGCTAATCCAGGGGGAGCTAGAGCACCCCCTAGCCCCCCCCTGGCGCCGCCCCTGCGTAGAGCTGGCCACTGGTGGCCCAGCGCGTCTATGCCTAGAGGGGGATCGTAGCCCCCTAGCAAGAACCAGAGCGGGCAGCAGGTGTTCTGCCTGTTTGCGAACAGGTCCACCTGTGCCCTGAAAAAGCGCACCTAGATCTGGTCTATCACTTGTGGGTGAAGACACCAGTCTGCTGCTCGAGGATCGCCCCTCGATAACAGGTCCGCACCGTAGTTGAGGTGACCTGGTACATGAACTGCCCTGAGGGAAGGACGTGCCTCGCTGCCCACAGGAGCAGGCGAGCCCATCGTGCCCGACGTGGCGAGAAACCAGGGGGTTTTCCAGATCGGCAGGGCTTTCCTGCATCTGGAGGACACCCCTACTCTGCGATGCCTGTCTGTGACTGCGTTGAGCCTCATAGACAGGTACCATATTTGGAATGGCCGCATACGCAGCATCCCCAACGGGAGCGCTATGACGGCTGACGCCATCATTCCTAACAGGCGTTGGCAGCACAGCGACGAGACTGACTGTCCCAGTCGGAACTGGCGCACGCATGTTTTGATGGCATTTATTCGGTCTTGAGACAGCCTGACCTCCATGGAGGAGGAGTCTAGAATCATGTCTAAAAAATGCGTAATTTGCCTCAGGCACAAAACGCTTTTTTCTCTGCTTATCACAAAGCCCAGTCGATACAGGTGCGCCACCAGTAGATGGCCATCCTGCAGCGCTGCATCCTCTGAATGAGAAGCAACTAACCAGTCGCCCAAACAATTGTATACGCGTAAGCCGCGTAGGCGTAACGGAGCGATGGCTGCCTCTACGCACTCTGTGAATAGTGCGTTGAATTGGTACGCTATTTCTCCGAACGCAAACCTCAGATATCTCTGATGTCTGTGGTGGATCGGAATGTGGAAATAAGCGTCTTTTAAGTCTATCGTGATAAACCAATCGTTTGGCCTTATAAACTGCACAAGCCTGCGTGGGGTCAACATTCTGAACCGTAGCGGCATGAGTGCTTTGTTTAACACACGTAGATCTAATATTGGCCGATAATTCCCGTCTCTCTTGGGGACGAGGAAGTAAAGGCTGTAGAAGCCTGCATTTTCCCCCTCGGGAGGAACGGTGTGGACTCCGCCGCTCCCCCCTGTGTGACGAGTGGCTGACTGTCACGATCAGGAAGCCTGAGGTCTCCCTCTGCCTCGCCTGGGCAGGGCGCGCAGCTGGTTGCTGTGCTGCAGGCTGCGCTGGAGGGCGGAAGGGGTGTCTCTGCCAGCCTCGCCCGGTGGACACCTTTGCTGGAGGCGCTGGCGAGCGGAACCCGCTTCTCTTCTGGCCCGGTGCGGGTGTGGTGTGTCCTGAGGAGGACGTCTCACCCGTGCTGTAGTGGTAAAATTAGAGGTGGGTAAACTATGAATTTTGGGATCAGACAGACCTCGACGCGATGCAACACGACGCGAAGCAACGCAACACAAAGCGTTGCGACTCTGTAAGGCTGTCCTGTCTATATTCCATTATGATATCAGTTAAAGTCATATTAAATCAATGACAGTGAATAGATGAGTTTGTAGTTTATTAAATTTCAAGAAAACAGTAAAGAAAAGTATGTGTAGGCCTCACAAAAATGAAGGGGGTGGTGGGGGAGACAAAAGAAAGGACCTCTATAGGACCTAAAAAAAAAAAATTAAGGCCTCTGGAAACAGGCCCAGGGTGATACACCTGAAAAGTTTAATATAAAAAGAAACCATGCTGCAATTAAACACTTCCCCTGTTCTTTACCCATTGGAGAACCCTGCCTTGCAGGGGCGTGTTCTGGGGTTCATGGCTCTCCTGTGCTTCACCAGCCAGGACTTCACATACTGCGTTGGATTGAACAAGCATGTTTTTTTCACATTGAGAACTGACTTGTTGACTTCAAATAACGTATTGATTAAGCATATAGGCCTATTCAGTGAAGCAACAGCTTGGCTCCCCGCTCACGTTTCTATGCGAGAGCACGGACGTGCGGTCAGTGGAGGCAGAGCCTCACCTGTCATCATGAAAGTAAAAAACAAATAACGATCAAATAAATATTAATATTTTAATTTGCGCTTGTCCTGTTCAAACAGACATGAGACAGCGAGACGGTGAGGCAGCGACGAGCTGTGCCTCATCTCAGATTGCGCAATCCCTCACAAACTGGGTTGAGCGCATGCGTAGAACCTATTCAGTCTTGCTGATCTGACAAAAAAAACCTCAAAGGGTAGGCAAACAGTACCTCTGCCTCAATGAAGGGAGCGTGCGAGAACCCACTGGTCGGGTTTATGCTTGTTCTGCTGTTGCTCTTCCTCTACACTCATATTTTACCTTGACCGCGAAAATGGAAGATTCTATAGCTAAGCTAAAACATTTCACTTAGCTATGTCTAACTGGCTTGCAAAGAATCTGTCTACAATTTTCAATGAAATAGCCCTATCTGCAGCGATATGCGTGTAATTACTCATGCATCTTCGATTGCTGAAATAATTTACGTTTTATCAGGCCTATTTAGATGGAACAGGGAAGGCTTGCTTGTTACCTGCATCGTCGTATTTGAAAGCAAGTTATTAATAGCGTTTGTCCCTGTCTTAATACATGTTGTTCGAACCAAAACAACGATTTAAAATGTGAATTGATCTTCTTCAGTCTTACTTTGTACTTGAGGCCTTCTGCGGGCATCTGTGTGAGTGAAAGCAATTGATGGTCTCTTCAAAAATCGCCTGATATCCATGGCTAATGAATTCATTCCAAACGGGTAGTCAGGCAGGCTAATCCACAACGTGTATGTGTTTACATACTTCCTGGATCCTGATTGGTGTCGCCGCCACAGCACTGATTGGACCAGACCAGACCATAATACAGCGCAGATGAAAATGATTCAGACTACAGCGTTTATATGTTCAACAATATGAAACTTAGTCTTAAATTACACCAAATTTATTTTGGATTATTCCAACGGCAGAATACAAGGCGCAGGGAACTTTGAGGTGCGTAAACGCTATTTAGAGGTGCGTAAACGCTATTTCCAAAATTCCAGAGGTGCGTAAACGGCGTTTACGTGCGTTTACCCTCCACTACAGCCCTGCCCGTGCCACTAGAGCGAGGCATCCAAGCCTGGAATACCTCTCTGCTCTTCTGCTGTTCTTCGAACTTGGCAGCCATTGTGACCACTGCCTCCCCGAAGGCACCCTGGACAGAGACCGGGGCGTCGAGGAGTGGTGCTTTTTCTCTGTCTGACAGCCTAGCCAGTGATAGCCACAGAGACCTCTGGGTAGCCACCGCGGCACCCATCACCCTCCCCAGTGCCTGTGACGTGCACCGAGTTAGTCTGAGCGACAGCCCGAGTAGGGTATCGCCCATGTCGCCTGCAGTTCCTCGTGCACCTCCTCGAAAAAGGGGATGCAGCTGGGAACTGACGCGGCGGAGCCAGCATAAAACTCCCCGTCCAGCAGCGAGGACCGCACGCTGGGAGGGGGAGGGAGAGGGAGCCCGAGGCAGCTGGCTGCTCTCAGCGCAACCTCGTGGAGTTGCTGGCCCAGGAGCCGAGACGAGGTAGGAGGTGTCTCCACCCGCATCCTAACGTCATGGCTCGTCTGCATTGCTTCAGCAATTGAGCTGTGCTCATCGGAGAAGTCTAGCAGACCATCATCATCCAGGCTGATGTCCAGCTCGAGTTCAGGCTGGACACCGCTTGGTTGAAGCTCCTCAGCCTCGCTGCCCGCAGCCCCAGGGCTGACAGGCGGCGGAGACGGGGAGAGACCCGGGGGCGGAGCTGCCGCTGCAAGGCGACTGCTCACGCTCACCAAGTCCAAGGCTGAAGACGCACTCATTCCTACGGGGACGTTAGCCCCGGATGGAACCAGTGCAGTCTCCTCGGCGTCCTTGCGCTTCCAGAACGCAAGGCGCCTGGTAGCCTTAGCTAGCGGGAGGCTAGCACAGATGGAACAGACAGGGGCTTTGCCCGAAAGCGCGCCCTCTGCGTGGTCCCTGCCTAGGCAGGTCCCGCACCGACGGTGGCGGTCGCCCTTGGGACGGACGTGACCGCAGTCGGGGTAGTGTCTGGCCATCTTTTTTTCAATCTGAAAGTAGAGAAGAATGTTAAAACACAAGCACACTATCTGCAACGAACACGTTGTTAGCAAGCTAGCAGGCTAGTCAGAAACGTAGCCAGCCAGGCAGCCAGGATAGCAGCCACTACTTTCAAAATGAAGTTGAGCCAATGAATTTTGTAGCGCCCTGAGCTAGTGAGGGTTAAGGAACCCAGATAACTCACCAACCCGTAGAGAGCGAAAAGCACACAAAACTCTTTTGACTGTGGTAGAGCGTTTGAGATATGCTCGGAGATGTTCACTCCGTCTTGCGAAGTTTCAAAAGAGGCAGATCTGAGGGCGCGTTATAAGATTATAGGACTCCTGGGGGGCGGGCCCAGGAGCGTGCGCTGACAGATCTCGTGGCCTTTCAGGCGTGAATAGATAAATGCTTCGATTTGTACCCCATGACTGACGTCATGTACCATACTGTTATATCGCAGTGAACTGCGATAAGGAACAGCCATTTGAGCAAACACGAGGGGGTCGGTCCTGTCAAATTACTCATTCATTTACCATTTAAAGAGCTTCCAAAAAATATTGTGGTAGGATAGGGCATACATTGAAGGTAAATATAAGGAACGCAAGACCTAATTTTGAAAATGTCTTAAAGAATCTTGAATTTAATCTGTCACATGCATTGTTATACCTGCACAACAAGCACTGACATGTACTCCTGATCTAGCTCCAAGACTGCACTGACACTCAATTTAACCCTTTAAACCCTTTTTTTTTTTTTTTACAAATTTGTTTTACTCAAGCAGAGTAGCAGACAGACTATTTCTGACCATGGGAATACATTCTCTGACATATGTAGATGTTCGTAGATGTCAAGAACATGCCAATTGACCGTATAATTGTGGAATTGTGGTGAAACTGTTCATAAAATGTAACGAGTAAGGACACATATTGTAGAAATGTAGTGAAGTAGAAAGTAAAGCTGCAAAATGTAACAGAATAAAAGTCAAAAGTATGCACTATTATTTTTACTTAAGTAAAGTACAGATACATACACATTTACTTCGTATCTCATGCCAGTGTTATGGCTTGTCCGTTCTGGGCCCCTGTATAAACATGCCGGTGCAACATGGCGGACTCGGTGGAAGAGGACCCGCTCCCTTTGTAGATACGAAGGGCTCCTTCTAAGCCAACTATAGCGCAACTGACACTGAAAGTCAGAAAGGTGAGTGTTGGGGAGAGATTGTCAGAGGAGTTGATTGGCAGTGTTGGCCATGCGTTGGCACCGGGTACAGGTTCGCCCGGCCGGACTAATGCCATTGGTTAGGACAGGACGAGTCCTATTAGCTAAGCATTGTTTTGGAGAGGTATGACTTGTCAATGTGACAGCTAAGCCTACACTAACCTTTACCCTGGAATCATCAGAAATAATTTAGCTCAGCTCGCCAGACTGAGACCTTAGCAGTACAGGACCCAGTCACAGAACAAACAACTGTCAGTTAAGAGCTACTACTCTTCTGCATTGGGTTTCTGTCAGCATATCATGTTCTTTTCCAAATAGTGAAGTAAACTGAAATATAGGTGTAACACCAGGTTCTCGGATCAACCAGTGGTAAAGCACCAAAGAAGAGTCACAGAGTCAGTCAATAAGTTAACAATTTATTAAGATGACCATTGGGCACACAAAGGGGCGTTTGGGGGATAACTGCTCTACTTTCAGGGGCTAAGACACACTAGGAGCTCACAGCAAAGTGGATACACTACAAATCAACAGTTGCAAAGTTTAAAGTGAGTTAGAATCTCAACCATGACACCAATCACACACAGCAATCCGAAAAGCCTAAAAATAAGCAGCTAACCCCCTAGCAACAGCCAGTGGCCCGGAAATGGTTAAGGCAATAAATAGATTAAAAGCTTTGTTCTTTATTAAGTTAATTCCCAAGATTTAGATTAAAAATAGGGCTATCAATGCTGATCTTAAAACACCAAGCTGACCGCTGGCTGAGCCACTTAAAAGCAGTAGATGGCGTATACAGTCTCAGTACAGGTCGGCCGCCCTGGCTGGGACTGAAACAAACTCAAAAGAAATAAACTCCAACAGTACAATCATCATCCCAAACAATTACACTGCCACATGCAAACAACAATCACATAACAACAAGTCAACTAAATAAACTGCACGCCATCTACCTTACCCCCTGTTCACAAAGGAGACCAAGAAACCAAGAGGGAACGGATTGTTTGCAGACAGTTTTTATATGGCAGTCTTCTTCCACTCTCCTCATTACTTCCTGCACTTCCTGCTTAAGCGCGTTGGCTCCCCCGCTGTATTGGTCCCGACATTACACCCACATCAGTCCATCCTCTTACACCGGTATAGTGTCAGAGGGAGGGGAAGGATACAGAGTACAATAATAAAAAAATCATCGTCACTGTGGAAGTTAGGATGAAGCCCTAATAAATGCAAAAGACCAAACCAGCCTACTAGCATTAGCGTGAACGCAGGGTCAGGAGGCCAGGCTGGCTTTGCTGTGGCTGTGGAGGTTGGGGACGGGGCCCTTCCAGGCACGGAAGACCAGCAGGAAGCTCAGCAGCAGCGCCGACAGGAAGAAAGCCAGCACGCCGTAAGCTTCCAGCAGGAAGTAGCAGGAGTAGGCCTGCCACAGGAGCAGCGCCAGCATGCCCAGGTGCACCAGCACCGTCCAGCGCCGGCACCCCACACGGCAGAAGTGCAAGCTGAGGGAGTTTCCATGACAGCGCAGGTGGGGGCTCCAGCAAAGGTGGCAGTTGAGAGGGATGTTGAAGACCAGCTGTGGGGGAGAGAGGTAAAAAAGGAAAAGATTGCGGTAGTGTTAGATTACAAACAGTGATATTTTCTTTTTTAAGTAGAGAAAAACATAATCTTTTAAAAGAGATACTGTGTCTGTCATGATATGTTCAGCAGGGGCGGCCCGTCCATAAGGGCGATTGGGGCAACGCACTGCCTAGGGAAAAAAAAAAAAAAAACTCCTTATGTATAAACGCAATATCCTTGTAAGTCGCGTAAATGACATGTAAATTTAAATGTAATAATTTTTTTTCTGTCGGATTCTACCACTAGACCGTCTGATCTGCCTCTGTATGTCATTGTCGAATCAGGTAACAGTCGTTCAGTCAGCCTAAAGTCGTGCTTCAAATGGCCCCGCCCCTTCTGGGGCGATTTGGGGCGAAATGAAAATCGCCCCAGACCTCTCCCATTGACTCCCATGTTAAATCCATTTTTTTCACAAAACAGAGCTCTCAATGCATTATCTATGGCTTCCGGGAGGGCTCACCCCTCCATGTCGTGTCATAAGTAGTGGACGTAAAAGCCTATACGAACGCTGCCCTGTCCAGTGCAATAACTCGATTCGCTCTTTGACAGAAACTCCTTTTTAGTCGGCTTACTAATGAAGATAAATTGACAACAAAACAGTTAGGACTTCCTAGACCAAATGTATCCATTCAACAGGTTTCTACAAAGGGAGGGAAATCCTACATCCGAGAATTGGAACGAAAGAAAATTGCGGTCGTGAAGTGGCTAAAGCGGTCTGTATTTCATATACCACTGTCACTTTTCATAGGTTTTACAGTGTGTTTCACAGTTCGCTTCTTGCACTAACACTGGATAATTTTTTATGTAATGACTTATTTTGCTTTTGAAAGCCAATACTTTCAAGATCAGTCAATAAATATTGTCGGTTTTGACTTATGTTACCCCTTCTTTATGATGTTACTAGACATATCATGTGTCCTGTTAAGCTATGTTACATCATACAACATTTGAGACACGTGGATAATGAAAAAGTGGGATAACTTAATGTGGAGCCACATCATGTTTGCTTATGAAGGCTCCTGGATGCAACTTTCTTCCATAGCTTTCCACCTGTAACTTGCTACTCTAGCTATGTAGCAAGAGGGGACATATTACTGTTGTGTGCTGCCAATAGTGGACAAAAAGGTATTGCTGTATGAGTTAATCAGCTAACTTAATGTACCTACTGAATGGGTCGCCTTAATCATTATAAAAAAAATTGCCCCCCCTGAGAATTTTTTCAGGAGCCGCCACTGTGTGGTGAATGTAGCCTGCTGATCACAGATAGTGTTGTGTAACTTCCTCTGTGACAGTTGGTTGGACTGACGATTATATGTGGCCGTCACATATGATACAGTACAGACTGGATAGAGTTTCATGAAATTACGAAAAAATTATGAAAATGAGTCAAACAGGTGGTAACTTGAATGAAGACGAAGGCATTTATGCCAATCAGAATGAAACTGTTGATGAAGACATTTATACTAATCAGGAAACAATCAGAGCTCAGACAGATGGTATTGACAGAAAACAACAAGGGGGAAAGCTCCCAGGTAAGTATTTTTTCCTGAAAATGAAACATTGCGCTGTCATGGTACTCATAACTACTTACACACTTTTTCTGGAACTAGGTCTAATTTTTTCAAAACTTTATGAACCGTTTTTGAAATCCAAATTTTAGTGTCAAATGTAGACAAAATGTAGCAATATGTGAACACACAATTACAGTACTGCTAGCCTACTTTTTAGTTTTTTGTTTTCCAAAACACTTCTGGATCAAAGTGTTGCGCATAGACAGCGCACCTTTTGCATAGCTAGTTCTACAATGTACAATATAAAGAGGAGTTCACCGAAAAACATCATATACAGACAACTGAACTGAGAACTCTTTAGGGTGCTGAGGGTTGTAGCAGTAACACATAATACAATACCTTTACAAATGGTATCTGTAAGTGTTTGAAAGTGATTGTACAAACAGATCATACACAATACTTTGTACAATATAGGATATAGGAGGTGGGCAGGGTAAGCAACAG
Organism: Clupea harengus; assembly: GCF_900700415.2. Lineage (NCBI taxonomy): Eukaryota > Metazoa > Chordata > Actinopteri > Clupeiformes > Clupeidae > Clupea > Clupea harengus. The sequence continues at coordinate 7,797,708 of NC_045165.1, forward strand.
CTGTACTCAAATAAAAGTATTCTTACTTTATAATAATAGTGAGTCAAATAGAAGTGAAAGTACCCATCAAAAAAATTACTTGTGTAAGAGTAAAAATGTATCTCATAAAATGAGTACCTAAGTAGTGAGTAACTTCACGTGATGATATTTGTACACCTTCTAGGCATATGTATTATATTCAAATGTAGGGTTTTGCCCAGTTGTTAACACAATTTAACATATTTAATGTAACATTTAATTAAGTCACATTCCGAATTCCGAAAAAATTATAGGCTTTAGGGGTGCTGCTGGTCATTTGGGTGACCCAAAAAGATAACTAAAAATAAACATTTGTATTATAGTTATCAATGTAAATCTCTTAATAAATATGTAAACAATAACACAAAAATGTCACACAAATATTAACGCAAGCAACTAAAGCAAATAAAAGGCCTATACCTTACAGACTATACAGGTGTCCACTTCTTTATCCAGTTGAAATTGCAAATAACATATTTAGCTTATTCTTTAATTATTTGCTTACTGTGTATCTTGATGCTGTTTGATGAGATATTGGTTAACGGTGTTGTCACTTTAAGATATTTTGTTTGGGCAACGTTCTCATATTTTGACTTTATATCAAGATGATAAATGGGAGGACTGTTTTCTCTGTGTGTGGTTGGGACATAGTCTTTGTCATAGTTTGTCTTCCTGGGACATAATCTGGGTCTTTGATCAACCAAAGAGGACACATGTAACTCCTCTGCTGGTCACCCTTCACTGGCTCCTGATAGCTGCTTGAATTAAATTTGAAATCTCTCACTGTGGTTCACAAGAACAGCCACTGGATCGGCACCTGACTATTTAAATGCTATGATTCAGCTCGATTCCTCCTGTCAAGTGCACTGGTTCAATACAGCTGTGCCATTGACGTACGAACCAGAGGCCAATGCAGCATCTACGAAGGCCTATATGTTTATGCAGTCGACGTTGTAGGCTAGAAGTGTGCGTGTGTGAATAAAAAAAAATAATTTAACATAAAAGTAGCAAGACTTGTGTAGCTGTCACAGATGTCAGGCTAGTCATGGACTTGACGGTGATAGAGTTTATTACGAGTCAGCCAGAAACAATTCACAGGCAAACGGAATCAGAAGGTAAACTGAACAGAATGGAGATAGCACTTAAAACGTACAAGGAACTACATACAAAACGCTCAGATCATCATTAGAATGAACAGAAACAGTCCATGGTAGGAATCAAATTTAGGAACGAAATTCTCGAAAACCAAAAATACCTAAACCTTGGCATTCGAAGGAGCAGGACTCATTTTAGTCAGTTTTTTCTGACTTGCTGATGCATTACGTTGCAAAAAGTATAGTAAGATGATCACGGACGTCAGAGACCCACCACGTGGTAATCCCTGCTGACAAGGGGTTGGGTTACACAGTAGTGTGATAAATCTAAAACACCCATCTTTGATAAGCACTAATGGCAAAGTCTTTGGTAAGTCGAATGGCAAACAATACTATTCATACGGCTAGCCTTATTCACGCACGCACGGGTGCGTGCACACACTCACATGCACGGACACACACACACACACGCACACAAAAGAGTGGTTGTAGTGATTCAGGGCTGTCACTACCAGATGGTAGTCCGCTACCCGATGGTAGTCGCGCATGCGCACTACCCGATCAGTCGCTACCCGATGGTAGTCGCGCACATCGCGCATGCGTGACTTTGCGACACTGTCGACAGCGGAATACAATCGCTAGCTACAGCTGGTGGAAGTTTGCGAAAGAAGTTTGGTCATTGTATACAGCTGTAAGTTCTTAACGTTTATATAATAAAGAAGTTAAAGATATACTGGATATCCTCTTTTGTTCTCCCTGTCAAGTTCTATTGGCTGGCACAACAATGCTTTATTTGTTTTACTTACTGCTACATTTTCTCACTTTATCATAATACAAACTATTTGCCTTTTACCCTTACTCCGTCTCCACACTTTTAATATAATTAAATATACCCACATTATGTGTTAAGACAACCCCATATGTTGCCGTTGAGCCTTCTGCCATAAACCGTTTGTGTCTGAGCATGCACACTGTGCGTGATTACCATCGGGTAGCGGACTACCATCCGGTAGTGACAAGGGCTGCTGTGTGCTCTCCTACTAGTTGAACAGCCAAGTAGACCAAGAATATTGCCAGTTACAAACATTAAGTTGACAGCAGTGAAGAACGTTTCGTGGTTAAAGACAACACTTTGACTGCTGCAAAAGAGAAATTTCAAATTGCCCTTCTTTGATATTTTAGTATGAGGGACTGCCTCTGCTAGTTAGGCAACTGTGTATTAGTCTATATGTGGTCTATCAGTAAGATCTTTCACTTCCTGAATATGTGAATGCAGCATATTCTAGTGTGAGGTGAATATAGCACCTAACATGAACTCTTTACTGCTTAAAATGAAAGGAACATATCCTCTCTTGCCTTAAGATTTCCGTTCATGTCATGGCCCATGTCCAAGCAATCAACGTATTACAGGGTTTTTTTTATTTTGCATTACAGGAATTCCACAAAGTTTGCACCATGACAGACTAAAGTAAATGAAAGATGTTAAAAACTCACTCAACCTCAAAGTTCTGGTGTCTGATTTAAAATCCGGCAATAACCAAATAGATGGATAATTAGCCAAAATGATCACATCAAACATCAACAGCCTTCTGTATTATTTGTGTGTTATATATTGCAGTCTATGTTTTTGCCATCCTCTATGAAGTGCCCTTTACTGTTACACTCTAACTATACAAGGCTAAGAAAGATGGGAGTGTTTTATCACAGATTTATCACACTAGAGTGTAGTTATTGAATAAGGTTAGCCGTATGAATAGTATTGTTTGCCATTAGACATAGAAATTAGATTTTGATAGGGGATCACAGTGTCTGGAATGTAGTACTTCATTCTGCAGGAGACTCAGCTATTTGTGCATTTTATGGGTGCAGTTTTGTGATTTTTTTTTAATGAGACTTATAGTTTCAGAAAACGTGTGTAGGCAGTTGAAGAAAATTTACTAGAGCTGCTATCTGAGGACCTGTGAGCGTCTGTTTCCCAAACTAGAGTGTCTGATGTTTTTTCCTCTCTGCACAGTTGTGCCCCGCCCACTTCTCTTTCTAGCTCGGTTAAAGCCACAGTCAACGTTGTAGGCTAGAAGTGTGCATGTGTGAATAGAAAATTATTTAACATAAAAGTAGTGTGGGATATTTTCATATGAATAAGGAATGGCGGCGGACCAAACTCCGTAGATGGTCGTATTTGTACCTAAAAGTTGTTTGTTTGACTTTTTTTTGCTTAGATTGGTCTAGTTACAGTCCTCCTTGTTCAGTGTCTGCTTACTGTGTCTTGTAATGGGAATAATGTGTGTAATGTTTTGCAAAAGCAGTTATATGAAATTGAAAACTGAGTGTTAACCAAACAATTAGCTTGTGGTTTCGCAGATTTGGTGTGGGGTTTTGTTCTTTGAAACACAGGTTTTAAAATTTTTTGTGTGGAAGCAACAGTAAGAAAAAAATTGAGATATGGCATCAAGAAAGTATTTTTTTACAACTGCTTACATCCGTTTTCCGAAACTGATAAATCAAAAAAATTCCTGTCTTTGTTAGGAATGCCTTTTGAGGTTATAGTGTTAAGCAGCTTGCACACTGCCCCGACAAACGGCAACATTCTCCAACTAACGCCAACAAACACCAACAGTCGGGTCAGTGTGCGAGTTCAACATGTTCAGTCGGATCGGGTAAAGTTGGAGAATGTCTGATGTAGAGCCATTTCCAACTAACTCCAACATTCTGACAGCTCATTACCTTGACAACTAGGCTCAACTTGCGTGCATAACATCCTCGAGCTCTCTTGGATGTCGAAGTTATGATGGTTATCAGACAGTTTGTCCTAAGTCTATTTATATATTAACGTTATGTATTAGCTTCCCCAAACGAACGATTTTCGAGACATATATTTGTCTACCGGTATTTCAACTTCTACGACTCGTTTAACACTGCAAGAAAACGTGTTTCTAAATATTAATATTAATGTTTACGGTGACACTTTACAAGAGTACGTTTGCACTTATGTTAGCTATCGGCCACTCCCACTTCGTTCCACTTAACGCGTTGGTTTTCGAAATATTAATATGCACGCCGCCTGCTTTTACATACTGTTGTATGAAGACGTTTTGGCACCCCTCTGAGGCTGCATGATAATTTACTCTGTCTTCACCAAAAAAAGATCACAGTGGTATATTGTTAATTTTCTAGTTAACACTGAGTAGCCTACTGGGGTGTTTTCCAGACAAAGATATTTAGTGTAGCAGTGTTTAGTTGTGTGAAATGCAATCAAATGTGAAAAATAGGCTGTGCAAATATTTAGGCACCCTAATGATTTTGCTGATTTGAATACCTGTAACTACTCAATACTGAATAATTGCAACACATAATTAGTCTGATTTGCTTGTTAAGCCTTCATTTCTATAGAAAGGTGCATCCAATCATTAGAAAAAGTATTTAAGGTAGCAAGTTGTGCTTCTCTTTGAATCTCCTCTGAAGAGTGGCATCATGGGGGCCTCAAAACAACTGTCAAATGATCTGAAAACAAAGATTGTTTAGCTTTGTGTTTTAGGGGAAGGCTACAAAAAGTTTATATATATCTATGCCAACAACTGCCAACTTTAGAATGTTGGCGTCAGTTGGAGAATGTTGGCGTAGTGTGCAAGCTGCTTACAGTGCAGAGAGCAATATATTTATAGAGCAATATAAAGCAAGTGTTGAAATTGAGAACTGAGTGAAAGGCACCAAAAAAACATTTGTAAATGTATCAAATTATTTGTTCATAGCCTTGATATTTGTGGTGTTGTACACGTGACACTTTTTTTTCACCCTCAGCTAAATATACTAAAGAGATTTCCAAATTATTTCATAAGGTATTTGTTAACTCTATAGGAGCTGATGCCACAGGAGTCAAATACTACAGAGTGGCTGTAGTGAGTCTGGGGCTGCTGTGTGCTCTCCTACTGGTTGTCATTATATGGATGGGCACCAAACACACTGCAGAGAGAGACCAGCAACAAAGGAATAAGGACCTACTGCAATTAACTAACAACAACTTGACCCAAGAGAAAGACCACTGCCAGGCAAGAAACACCAACCTAACTGCAGAGAAAGAGATGCTTCAAAAGGCCTCTGGTGAGTATTCCACAATAACTGACCTCTGCAGCTCAGATGAGCATTTAGAATAGCCGACCTTACAGTCTTTTTACAAACATGTACACACCTTCTGCCTTTCATCTCTTTAAAAGCTCTACACACAAAAGGCAGAACAACTCATGTCTCCTGCAACATGAAGTACTGCATTGAAAATTAGAACCTAATTTTCAATATCAAATGGCAAACACAACTATTCATACGCTTAGTCTTTTACAAAAACCAAGATTAAAGTTGTAAACTTAGAAGAAAAAACTCTTTAAGATTAAAGATGTAAATTTAAGAGATGCAATACACTGTCGTATTCCATTGGAACTGGTACAAATGTGAAGCCTTTTGAAGGAATGAACTCATAATTTTACAGACTTAGTGTGGTTTTTAGATCTGTGAGTGACAGGTTTTTAGAAATTGTGTCACATGTAAGATCTTTGTTTATAATCAGTTGTAAAAAATGTGTTTTCCATTAAGTACTTAATGTCCCCTAATACCATGAATTCAGTACAATGCAATAAAAACCGCAGAGAGCATTTTTAAAACTTTCCTTGGCAGGAGATCCTCAGGGTGGATGAATGCCTGAATCCCATATATGAGAGTACAAAGTCAGAAAAGCAATGAAAATTAATTTGTCACTTTTTCCTTCCGCATAATAATGAAACTTTGACACTTCAAGGTTGGAGGTGTTCCGATTCCAGTTGCTACTACATTTCAACCAGCCTGATAACCTGGGATGACAGCAACCAGCACTGCATGGATCTAGGGGGGGATCTGGTGATCATTGACAGTGAGGAGGAACAGGTGGGAGGCAAAAACACTTAGCCAAGAAAATACACAGAGGGGAAAAAGAAAAGAAAGGTATTTGAGTATTTGAGAGAGATACTTGAAAGACCATAGCAGCACAGTTATGTTGTGTAGAAATTGAATCAGCTAAGAACCACGTGTATGTCCTTACCTGCATGACAACAAATTAGATTTGGACCTGACTGTTTGTTTACATGTTCATGGCAGAAATTCGTCTCAGGATTTAAGAAGAGAGTTTGGATTGGTGCTGTGAAGACAGAGGGAACCTGGAAATGGGTAGATGGCAAAGTCCTGGGTGATGCAGGGTAAGATCACTGGAACTCACTCCTCAAAGATAATGAATTGCTGTATAATGTTAAGATCTCCAGTCATGTTTGTGTAATTTGTGATTTCATGTAAAAATGTTATTCTGAAACCTTAACCATCAGCAGCCAACAAAGCATGAAATACACAGCATATGAATTAATCTCTTGCCTTGTCTAATTTCAGGTACTGGGCTGAGGGAGAACCAAATGACTACCAGGGAGAAGAAGAAAATTGTCTAGAGATCAGAGGAGATCTCAAGGACCCTCTGAGAACCTGGAATGACAGCATTTGCAGTATGGAGAAAATATATATTTGTGAGAAAGCAATGTGATTTAAATTAAAAACATCTATCTTATTTCGAGTCTTCCCATAGGACAATTGTAGTTTTCAAATATTTTGATAGCTCAGGAAACATAGATGTGATCTCACTGTTGTTTCAATTATGTAACAATTTAATCTCTAAAGATTTAAGCTTTAATGTCCTTTTCATCTCATTGCTGTCTAGGGTAAACTGAGGAGATAATAAGTAGATCTCTTTTGAGATTTTCTCTTCTTAACATTTTTCTTATTCTACTTGTATCAATGATGCCAGACTACCCATGAATCTTTAACTGCTGGGTTCCATGTTAATGATACCTTGTCAGGTGCTGTGAGCAGTTTTACATAAATGTTTTTTGAAAGCAGAAAAAATGTTAACTTGCACGTCACTGTACTCACTTATTACTTGCTTTTTTATTAGTAGTTGTTCTCCGAATGTCCACCAGGTGACACAAAATGTGCATCTAATGTAAAGATGAATTTGACTTTAGGCCTACAATAGTGGCAGCAAAGTGTAAATCAAACAAACATGGATACATTACAGTTAGTCATTTGACAGACGCTGTTATTCAAAACAACACTGAAGATGACCCTTCCCCATGCAGTTTCACCCGACGTAAATATCAGATAAGTAACAGAGACTGAGGGAAGAGGGAAATGTTTTGTTTTCATTTAAATGTGTATTGTGCATGGTCACGATTTGTATGATTAGGATGTTAAAGTGATGGGTCATTAAAAAGACCAACCCTGATGAAGACATTAAAGGGGACATCTAGTGCTTCTACATGTTAATTTGGGTATCTGGCATGTCTACCGACCCAAAAAAGAACTCCCGCGATTTGTTATGGTTCTAGTACGTCAGAAACGTCATGCTTGAGTGACTGCGAATGAGCTTCCTTATCATTCTCTCGTCACTATGATATGGGAGTCTCTCTCTTGCATGGCCTTGGCCCGCCCCCCCTACACCCACTATAGTAGATACGATATTTGCCAAAGCACTTCACTTCGTTTTTGCAAACCTCAGATACACTTGGAATAGCTAGCTAGCTGCATGAAGCAAATTAAGCCCTCAAGATGCGCTGTGGTCGGCTGCACAGATTTGTACATAACGTCCCAGGCTCAGAAGACACAAGAGAGAAATGGATTGAATTCATATTTAATGGTAATTGTTGAGTTGTGGTGCACTGTTGCTGCAGCTACCGTTGCATTCGGAGGAAAGAATAAATGATGGAGTTATCTTTAGCCGTTCTTGGCGTATTTATTTAACAGGCTTCTGACACATCAGTCTCACGGTCAGAGCTAACTTCAACTGACTAACTATCATATGGCAAATCGGCCTTTATAGCCTGTACCCTAGCGCCACCCTGTGGCGTAACCATATATACATACCACAGTACAGCATTACATTACATATACATCTGAGTACATAATGAACATATCTCAACAGTAATGTTCCGGAAAGAATTGGCAAAAGTCTGTTGGTGTGCGCAAGCCACTTTGAATTGGACTGTTTTACCAATCTGGGCCAATATAGCTCTGGACTGGCAATAAGATTGACCTTGCAAGTGAGATCGGTACCATCTATTTGTCGCAGTACAACAAGGGAATTGTAAAGCCTGAATTATAGATCTGCGTCGGTGTCCGTCCGTTTTACGGATGGGCGGGGAAACAGATTCGGACGGATTCGGACGTACTGGTTTTGATTTATACTTCTCCGACGGCTGTGGGTGTTGAAAACAATTCACCGCCAGAACAGTAGGTGGAGCAGCGGTTTTTTGGTCACAGACGAGCCGCTACGCGACCTCTTTGAATGATACAATTCGTCGATTGTTTATCTCCCTCCTCCCAGCCGTCACGTCATCAAGAGCAACAGGTGTAGTCACATGGGTCTTTGAGACACACTACATTACAATGGATAGTCTGTCTAACGCTATATATTCACTTGAAAAAGCAAACTTATCTCCATCATGGTAGGTATTATTTGTGTGAAAAATAGTAGCAATCTATAACAAAATGATATGCTTATCTTACATACACTATAGAAACTATTAAAAACGATTCAATGAAATGAATACTATCTCATTTTCTTTGGTATTTTTTGTCATATTCAGATTTGTAATGATGATTGCTGGGTAATATGTATGCTGTTGTCCAATGTCAAGTCTCTATTTGATCATGTGACGAGACGATATGATAGTTTAGGCGCAACATCTGAACGTCAAGACCAACAAGCTGACTGGGCAAATAAATATCTGTGACAACGTGATTACAGGAGGAAAACTGGTATCAGGGAAGAAGTTAAAAATAAACTGTCATCTGGAGAGTTTAAAAGAATACAAAACGAGGGGGAATCTACTGTATGGAGATATTTCTGCTTAGTAGTCAACGTGGATTGATTAAACCTGGATGGTTGGGGGAGAGAGATGAACGTCAAAACCGACAAACTGGGCCAGAGGCAAAAGCACCTGCAAGCTGAAAACAATGGCTTTCAAACATAAGCGTGATAAGGCATTGAACATTCCATATTTAAATATCTTAATAAGTAGTCAAGTCAACGTGTCTGCCTCACGTGATGGAGAAGTTCGTTTTTGAGACTAAAATAAATCACATTTAGGATAATAGCCTTCTTGTGTGCGGGGATTTTTTTTATGTCCTAGCTGTGACAACGCGATTACAGGAGGCAAACTGGTATCAGGGAATAAGTAAAAAAATGAACTGTCATCTGGAGAGTTTAAAACAATACAAAACGAGGGGGAATCTACTGTATGGAGATATTTCTGCTTAGTAGTCAAGGCATTGAACATTCCATATTTAAATATCTTAATAAGTAGTCAAGTAAACGTGTTTGCTTCACATGCTTCTCCCCTGTACAAAAGCGTCGGCTAAATGACTAAATGTAAATGGATTAAACCTCGATTGTTGGACTATGTAGATCATTTTATAACGAACTTTGTGCACTTAAAGTTTTAAAAAAAAGAAACTGTCATCTGGAGAGTTTAAAACGACACTCGAGGGGAAATTTACTGTAGGCCTATGGAGATATTTCTGTCGGATGGCATCATATTCTATGCGGATTCTAATGAGGCTGTTTGATATGTCCAATGTAAGAAGTGTGAAGCTTTAATGAAATATGATTGATGCCATCCTCTTTCTCCACAACATGGATTAAACATCGATGGTTGGACTATGTAGATACCTTTATAAGGAATGTGTCCGTGTACTTACATTTTTCAAGAAAAAAGATAATCTTCAATGGTAAGACTTGTTTTATTTGCGCCTCTTCTGGTGTAGCATATAACGTGAGTTTTATTTAGGCATATCAGATGCATAGCGTGTGTAATGTGTAGGCCATTTCATTCCGTTCTTGCAATGTGAATAATTCATTTCAATATGCTTATATCCCTTTTGTGCGCGCTTGTGCGTTTAACGGGGCTTGTTTGTGTAAGCCAGTGCATTTATCATTCATCTGTTGATGCTCGAGTTTAATAAAGGCAGGCTATTCTTAAGAAACGTATGTAAATGTGTCAGTAGTATGAACAGTTGAGACATTGACTCATTGGGGTTCGGACTAAATATTTTACTTGCTGTCGGGCTGGGGTAGGGCTGGGACAAGTCAGCGCGATAAGGCATTGAACATTCCATATTTAACTTGCCGGCATAGTCGCCCCATAATGCCGTGCGGCGGGCACATACTTTTCTCGATGTGATGCAGCGCCCAACGATGTTATTTAACAATGTTCCTTACTGTTCTAATTGCATGTCGTTGTTCTGTGTTGGGACGGAGTTTATACAGGTGTGTGACGGTAGCACAGTCTGTTCGTGATAACTTGTAGCAGGGCATAAAGCCCGTGCCATTTTGACATTGTATTGTGTTTAGTGTTTAATTAAAAGCCATAACAAATATTCCACACTTCCGTGATTTGTTACAATATCTTAATAAGTAGTAAAGTCAACGTGGATTCTATGGATTAAATTAATTTATTGACACATCTTTTCAGGACGGCCACAGCACTTTAAAACGACGTGTTTATAAGTTACATTATTCAAAGATGGAAGATAAAAGGCCAGGAGATAATCGCCAGGTGTAATAAGCCTACTTTCTCATTATGTGTGTGTGTTAGGGTTTGTAATGCAATGGTGTTGGCTGCAAGTTAACTCCACTTCACGTTAATGTTAGCTTTTGTATATGAGCATTCATTTCAACTGTTCCATCATCTGAAATATCACGGTGTCGAAAAACAAACCTTTGATCTAAACAGAATATTCAGTATGGAATGGGAATATTTCAGAGCAGTAGGGCTATCTTTTATCGCGTTTGACAAATATGCTCCGATTGCTGTGATGTCTCCTGTGAGAATGGGATAGTATTCTCTCCTATGAATTCGCGGTCATTTGAGCGTCCTTATAAGTGTTTCAGAAATATCTTCAGACCTCTTCTGTTATGTTTGTTCATAATCAACTAGAAGAAGCTTGTGAGACGGTCTACAGGCTATTCATAAAAAACATACATAAATGTGTCATTAGAATGAACAGTTGAGACATTGACTATGTCTGGTTGGATTCCGACAATATATTTGAATGGCTGTCTGGCTCGGGCACTACTCTGTCGGACGCAGGCCGGGCTCGGACAGAAATATTCGGCTGATCCACACTCTATAACAGAATAGGAACAGATAGGGAATGAAACAGGAAATGTGAGATTCCGGAAATGATGTCGTTAGGAAATGATTTCGTTAGCGGACCAATCACAGCCAAGGGGGTATCCGTCGCTATCCGTTCGTATCCGAAAAAGTTACAAAAATCGAGAGGTGCACGTCGGTGTCCGTCCAGCTCTCCGAAGGGCTCGGATGGGCTCGGATGGGCGTTCCACCACGGGGAAGGGTGTTGCCAAGGCGTGGCTATGTGTCCGTCTCCGTCCAAATGGATAACTATAAATCTAGCATCATGCGTATCAGGGGGGCATCTGGTGATCATTGACAGTGAGGAGGAACAGGTGAGAGACAAACACACTTAGCCAAGAAAATACACAGAGGGGAAATAGAAAAGAGAGATATTTGAGTGTTTGAGATAGATACTTGAAAGACCATAGCAGCACAGTTCTGTTGTGTAGGAAACTAATCAGCTAAGAACCACGTGTATGTCCTTACCTGCCTGACAACAAATTAGTTTTGGACCTGACTGTTTGTTTACATGTTCATGGCAGAAATTCATCTCAGGATTTAAGAAGGCAGTTTGGATTGGTGCTGTGAAGACAGAGGGAACCTGGAAATGGGTAGATGGCAAAGTCCTGGGTAATGCAGGGTAAGATCACTGGAACTCACTCCTCAAAGATAATGAATTGCTGTATAATGTTAAGATCTCCAGTCATGTTTGTGTAATTTGTGATTCCATGTTAAAAAAAATATTCTGAAACCTTAACATTAGCAGCTTAACAAAGCATGAAATATACAGCATATAAATAAATCTCTTGCCTTGTCTAATTTCAGGTACTGGGCTGAGGGAGAACCAAATGACGGTGGTGGAAAAGAAAACTCTGTAGAGATAATAGTTACAGAGGACCCTCTGAGAAGCTGGAATGACGTCCATAGCGATCGGGAAAGAATGTATATTTGTGAGAAAGCAATGTGATTTCAATAAAAAAAAACGTCTTTTTTCGAGTCTTCCCATAGGACAATTTTAGTTTTTAGTAAAAATGGAGCTTGATTTGTGACCCTGTTGAGATCTCTCCTTTAACACCAAAGGAGAAATTTGGTCCATATAGAAATCTGAGGAGCAGGAGATTTAAGCTTATATCTCCCTTTTCATCTCATTGATGTCTAGGAGAAACTGAGGAGATAATAAGTAGATCTCTTTTGAGATTTTCTCTTAAAATTATAACCAGGATTTCTGTGATGGACATATGTGATGGACCTGCTAATACAACCCCAAATCAGAAAAAGTTGGGACGGTATGTTAAATTAAAACTGACAACAGTGATTTGTAAATTCTCTTTGATCTGTATTACATTGAAGACAATACAACAGCGCATTATTTGATGTTTTACCTCATGAATTTATAGTTTTTTCAAAATAAACACTGAATTTAATTTCAATTCTTGCAACATATTTAAGAAAAAGTTGGGACAGTAAAGCATTTATCACTTTGTAATGTTCCCATTCCTTTTCACAACACTTAAAACATTTTAAGGGACTGAAGACACCAAGTGAGGAAGCGTTTCAGGTGTAACTTTGTCCCATTCTTCCTGCAAACAAATCTTAAGGTGTGCAACAGTACAGGGTTTTTGTTGTCGCATTTTGCGTTTCAAAATGCGCCACACATTCTCTATTGGGGTCAGGACTGCAGTCCAGTCCAGCACCCGCACACCCTTCTTCCTCAGCCATGCCTTTGAAATGTGTGCAGAATGTGGTTTTGCTATGTTATGTTGAAATATGCATGGGCTTCCCTGGAAAGGAGGTCGTCTTGAAGGCAGCATATGTTGCTCCAAAATCTAATGAAGAATGGAAACACCTGACTGCTCGCCCTGCCGTAAACTCCTGTGAGTCGCCATCAGCAAATTACATTGAGACTCACACTCACGGGCGGGGGCTGGGGGAAGTGGGCCGCCAATTTCATGACATAGAGAAGTCCCATACGGTTGACTCTACGTCAGCGTCCGCCTAACAAGGTTCAGCATGATTTTAAACAGTAGATGTGTTTCATCAAAGTACATACATCATTTAGTTAACAGCTTTTTAAAAAAAAAACACATTTAAGGGTTCAGTTACATTTTAATTTAAATTGTGCTCCCCATTTTAATTGAATTGATCTTGATATTGGTCATTTTAAACAATTAATTTCTTTAGAGATTTTTGGGGGAGTTTCATGTGAAACCTTGAAAATGAAATGTAGAGTTGCCACTACAAGCCACCTAGCAATTACTTAAGTAAGTCCTGAAGAATCAGTTTGCTGATGAACATATCCACCAACAACACTATTAAAAGTGATGGTGTAGTTTTTAGTGGCATCTAGTGGTGAGATTACTGAATTGCAACCAGCTGAATACCCTTCTCTTTACAAGCCTGTGAGAGTATCTACGTACCCCATCTCAAGCCAGTGTTATGTTTGTCCGCTCTGGGCCACTGTGGAAACATAGCAGTGCGACATGGCGGAGTCTGTGTAGGACCCGCTCCCTGTGTAGATACGAAGGGCTCCTTCTAAGCTTACTAAATGATAAATGGGAGGACTGTTTACGCTGTGTATGGTTGGGACATAGTCTTTGTCATGTTGGGACATAGACTTGGTCTTTGATCAACCAAAGAGGACACATGTAACTCCTCTGCTTGTCACCCTTCACTTGCTCCCTATAGCTGCTTGAATTAAATTTAAATCCCTCACTGGCTCACAAGAACAGCCACTGGATCAGCACCTGCCTATTCAAATGCTATGATTCAGCTCTATTCCCCCTCTAGACCACTCTGCTCTAATGATGAGCATTTGTTGTCTTTGCCGTCTCCCTGCAGCAAGAGATCGCCATCAACTCTTTTTTTTCATGGTGCCTCGGTGGTAGAATGACATACCTATTGCAGCGACAGCTTTGGTACATCAAAAAAGTTAATAATAATAATATTTCTATTAATTGGCTCCTAACATGGGTTTTTCATTAGGCTAGTATTACTGCCTTTTTAATATATTTTTTTTATATTTATCTGTTTTCTAATGTTTGTTTTTGATGTTTTGTAAGGCGCTTTTGACTAAACTTGGACGTTTCTTGCCATGTCTTGATCCAATGCTATGATGTGCCCATCCCCATGCGGCCCATTTATCCACCGACAAACTGAAATATACAACTGTATTTAGTCAACACATAAATCCAAGTAATTTAGGGTGTTCAGTTATGAAACACATGATATGCAATATTTTGTAAGTAGGTTGGTATAAATTAATTGACCCTTTGTACTTGATACATAAAAAAAAGACCTACTTGGGTCACACAACATAACATTACAACCAATGTCTTTCTTTTGGAACTGGTATATATGTCTTGCATTTGCATTTTGAATGGTAGTGCCCTAAAAAATGCAGACTACTGTTTTGCAAAAGGTGTTTTATGAAACTGAGAACTGAGTGAAAGACTGAGAATTAGCTTATGGCATAGCCTTGATATTTGTGGAGTTGTAGAAAATGTTTTACCCGCAGCAGAATATACTAAGTGATTTCCAAATGATTTCATAAGGTATTTGTTAACTCTGTAGGAGCTGATACCACAGAGGTCAAATACTACAGAGGGGCTGTAGTGAGTCTGGGGCTGCTGTGTGCTCTCCTACTGGTTGTCTTTATATGGATGGGCACCAAACACACTGCAGAGAGAGACCAGCAATGAAGGACTGCAATTAAGAAACACCAACCTAACTGCAGGGAAAAATAATTTAATGGCTAAAAACTAAAATTGAACTGCTAAAAAAAAGATGCTTCATGAATCGGCCGGTCGTGCTGCTTCGCGCTATTCAACATCCGCAAAATCAGGCCGTACCTAACCCCGTATGCCACCCAGCTGCTGGTACAAACCTTGGTGATTTCCTGCCTTGACTACTGCAATGCCCTCCTAACGGGCCTGCCGGCTTGCGTGGTGAAACCACTACAGATGGTCTAGAACACGGCGGCACGTCTGGTGTTCAACCAACCGAAGAGGGCACATGTCACCCCGCTACTTATTGAGCTCCACTGGCTGCCTGTACCTGCTCGCATCAAGTTCAAGTCACTTATGCTTGCTTACAGAGTGATTGTTGGTTCTGCTCCCACTTAAATGCTCTTGTAAGCGCAAATGTTACCCCCCGGATGCTGCGTTCGTCTAATGAGCGTCGTTTAGCACTGCCGTCGGCAGTACGGCAATCTAGAGTATACTCATTCCTAATGAATGGGGAAGGTTTTAAGCAAATGAAAGTTTAATTTTGGTCTGTTCCTTCCACCTAGCCATTAGATTCATTCAGAGGACATTTCTTGAATTGTATGAGAACTTTTTTCATAATTTCATGATTACAAATAGTGAGATGTTATGGGTATCTACTAGCTGAGGGATTTATAGTTTGGGGGTGTACTGTCCCTTTATTAGATGAGGCTCACCCAAAAATACATTACAGAGGAGAATGCATTGTGCCCTTGGATAACACAATCAAGTATTCGGGAACTAACTTGCTGTGGGAAATAAATTAGTTTATGTTCTTTCTCTTTGCAAAAAATTATAGCATAACCTACAATGTGCTAGCACCCATGACAACTATTAGACAGAGTGGTCATTAGTGAACAACTTGATTAAACTAAATTAAATCACCTTCATCAAGTCAACCAGGTCATCAGAGTCAATTAGTCATAAGTGAAAACAAAAGGCACATGATAACTATTGACACTGACATGTTCAAAGTAGCACTAATCTAATAGTGCACACATTTATGATTATTTTAGTAGCTTATCTTGTAGATAGGCTCGCCAACATGAAGGATCCCAGTCTGTTTGACAATGTAGTACTGTCCAAACAGAGGTGATGTTTTATATATCTTCTTCTGTGATGGGTCGCACTGACGGTAACTGGAGATGAAAAAAATTATGAAAAACACTCTTTCTATCATTTACGTAAAAAAGCTAAATAGTATCATATATATATATATTGCATCAGTGAGTGTGACAACAAGGGATTTTAAGGCACTTTAGCCGGTAAGGTATCCCAGCAAACATTCTTTGGCTCTAAAAAAACAAATTAGTCCAGAAGGTTCTTTTACTTACTTCGCCTAAAACAGGCAAAACTTCTGTGCGACGGCACAGTAACTCAACATGTCACTAACTATGGGCTTCATCCGTGGCGAAAGGTAACCCACCACCAGGATGCTTTTACACATAGGTGTCATTACACGCACAAAATATACACTTCACTCTAGGCACATGCTTTTCTTGTTTACCTTTTCAGTGTGTCCAACGGCTCCTTCCTGTTGATGATTCCAGTTTCAGGGTCCACTGTGGTGAAAATGCACCTGTTTGCAGAGCACGTGCACATGTTAAAGTCATGAGTGCCGACAGTCTTTGAAGTGTGGCTGAGAAATGAGAGAAAGGCCCCATCAAGCTACCTTCCACATGCCATGACCCGCTTTATCCTCACACTCCCAATCTGGAGTTCATCCCAAGAATCCTTAAAAAAAAAAATTAAAGATTATACAGTAAAAAATAAACTTTTTTTGTATTCTATTTTCACTCAGCAATAAAAAAAATCAAGAAAATGTTCTAACACTTACACTACTAACAACATTAAACACTTAATCGGTAAAATATTACATGACGTGTCATCCTCATTGTACACTGGGTGCCATACCTCACCGAAGGCCTCACAGTCACTGACAACAATGTTGGGACGGAATCGAGACACAGTGACATCCTTATCCAGCCTGCTGCTCAGATCCTTCACAGAGGCTTCAGACAGCAGCATGACAGCTGCTGTGTCAGGGTATGCCACCTACATCAATCAGTGTCATTCAGGTGAAACATATAGCATATAACAATCTAAATCTAAAAAAGAAACAGGAAAATGTGGTGAAAATGAGTATAGCCTATGGTATAAAGATAGAAATGACGATACAGTCTTCAAGTTAAGCCCATAACTGAATAAACAGATTTAAAGTTGAGCGCATTTTAGAAATAATTCACTTTTATATCAGTATCATAAGGGCCTCACACTATTGACAGTGCTACACAATGTGCAAGTATATTACTCTGGTGTCAAATGTCGGCATGTGAGGCCACAATTGTCTCCAAATCTCACACTTAGAGCACCTATATCTACAAACCAGTATAGTTGATCTAGATTTACAATGCATTTTGACATTGGTACCAATTATGTATTTAAAATGACTTGGGGTATCTATTAGTAGAAATGGCATATAGTATTAATATATTATTAGGGTATAATCACCTCTAACTATAAATTGTTGTGTTATCTTTAGCTTAGAATGAGAATCTTCTACATAGGAGGGGGTCATTATCCATGTAGGCCGCCATGTTGCGTCGCCATGTTTCTACAGTAGCCCAGAATGGACAACACTGGTTCTCTCACTGGCTTTCATGTGTTTACGTTGTTACGTTGTTCAAGTGGCAGCTTGAGTTTGGTAGTGACAGTCGAAGGAAAACGAAGAGGAGTCAGTGGTTGCTGGTGCTGGCTGACCATTTTGTGTTGTGTAGTTTGAGAACCCAAAGTTTGTGTTGTGTAGTTTGAAAACCCAAAGTTTTCACTTATTTAGCACAAGAAAAAGGAAGGGAGCATGAATCCTCATTGTCAAAGAAATGAAAACAAATGAAGCAAAACTAAATTGGGACAGGCAACAGCACAAAACAAGAATAAATATGTGTGTGGCCTTTACCAGATGGAATCGCTGATAAAGGACACATTTTTTCAGATTGATTTTGAAGTTGCCTGCTTTCTTCTGGACAGGTAATTTAGTCTACCAATCGAAATGCAATTTGTTGTTTGATAGCTATAGCTAGAATCTGGCCATAGACATAGTTACCAACTAAAGTAATTGTGTCAATGTTGAGGATTGCTACCAGAATGGACATTTTACATTTATGCGCCAAAACTAGAATTTACCTTTGGTAATTGGACCCAAAAGATCCTTTGACATTACCAAGATCAGCCCACAGCTGCTGAAAGTTATTGCCAATTAAAGTGTAACGTTTAAAGCTCATGCCAGCCAACAACTAACATAGCCAATGTTCGCAATTTACAGTTCATGGACCCACAGTTTTATAGACTAAATCAGTGGTTCTCAAAGTGGGGGGCGCGAACACTCTCCAGGGGGGGCGCGATGTCACAGACGGAGAAAAAATAAAACGACCTGTCACTGGTTAGTGAAAGCTCCCTCAGTGGCGAAATGCAAGGGGCTGGACTGACACAATCAAATCAAATACTGTTTCGCTCCTGATCCACCAATCAAAACGGAGTCTTATCATTTGAACGCGAGTTGCACCTTAGCTTCCGAGTATAAAAAAAAACCGCAGGCATGGTAAGCGCTCACCCTGAGACTACACTCTGCTGAGTTTGTTCAATTTATCTTGTTTCCTCCATCATTCAGATATTCATTGCTTTATAAACAGTCTTTTTAAAGACTCACTCTTTCCTTAGTAATACCTTACTGCACTTGCAGTAGGTCTATTCGTAGCCTATTCTAAAGAGTAATTTGCTCCAGTCTTTTAAAAAAGCTCGTAGCCCCGAGAGCTAGCCTAGCTAGCTACCTTCTTCCAACTGCAGCTAGCCCTTTTCTCCTTAACACCTACCTTTAAATTTTTTTTATCATCCACCGTGTTGCAACAAATAAAACACCAGCACTTGAATACTATGTTGTGCTGTCCCTGTCTATATTGTGTACAGTTCGTTTTGTTGGGAATCATTGCCTAGCACAGCCTTATCCATTATTCGTGTGCAAGTCGTTCACAACCACACACAAGAACACGACGTTGAAATTAGAGCTTTATTAACTTCACACACACTGTACAAGTTTCTGATTCGTAAAAGTCAGAAAGAGAATCCTGTGGACTTCTTTAAACATAAACGTGATGGCCTCCAGCAACAACGAACCACCATTTCCAAGCAGTGTCTGGAGGCATCTTATGTAGGCTAGTTGCTCATAGAATTGCTAAGCTTGGCAAACCCCATACAATTGCAGATTTTGCCGGCCGCGCAAGACGTGTAGAATAATGATTGGAGCTAAACTCAGTGCAATACCTATGTCAAATGACACTGTATCACGCCGAATATCAGAAATCAGTTTGGGTCCTATTTCAAAGAGGACTACCGTTAATTCGCCTGAGTTCGGGATCCATTTATCTGCTCAGCAGACGAGCTGTCAATAGACATGAAAGAGCAGCTGAAGAGTGGCAGTAGACTTAAGCATCTCCCCTCTTTCGTCATTCTGGGTAGCAATGATCAGATTTGCGACATAGCCTTAAAAATGCTCCTTTTTTTCCGCGTCGACATATTTGTGCGAGGCAGGCTTTTCAAGACTCCAAACTAAATACCGCAACCGCGCACAGATCGAGGATGACCTGAGGATGTTTGTCAAACATTGCCCCAAGATTTGAGCACCTTTGCAGGGCAAAGCAGGCTCATGTCTCACATTGACAGACCTGTAGGATTTGTTTTGTAAAGATCACAAGAGGCCCATAATAATAACAGTATCCTAATGATAGCAATAATAACACTTATTATTATTATGATAATAATAATAATACAATAATAATAATTGGTCGATAATCATTAATTATAATAATAATAACAAAATGATGGTGATAATAATGAATAGCCTACTAATAGGCCTACTATTACTGATAATAACAATAATAATAATATAATAATAATAAATAGTTATAATAATTGTCTGTATGGGCCTAACAATAGCCTAATCTTGACATGTCAGGCCTATCAATAACAAAATGCTATCTATCTATCTATCCATCTATATATATATGGTGGTGTAGTTGAGGGCGGTGGCGGCGGGCCGCGGGCCCGCGGGCAGGGGGTGGGGGCAGTTGGATGGGGGGGCCCCAACTACCCCAAATCAGCTTTGGGGGGGCCCAGCTTGCAAAAGTTTGAGAACCCCTGGACTAAATAACTAAATACAATTTCTAAAGATCTATCTCAAGTAAAATCATCACTTGACACATTATGGCCACTTGATGCAGTCGTAGAAGAGTACATCAATTTGGAGATAACTACTGGCACCTGACGGACACCCGTACATTCTCCTTCACACTTGGAAACAAAGGGGTGAGGGAGGGGTATTCAGCTGGTTGCAATCTGCAACCTCGCCACTAGATGACACTAAATCCTACACACTGCACCTTTAAATAAAAAGTACTTTGTACTCGATAAGGAAAGGTGATTATTGATTAACTTTACACCATAAAAGAAAGAGCACACTGTGCTCTCTGATAAAGTGCCACCGCAGGAGCCACCTTTGTACCATTACAGTTCTACGACTTGAAAGGAGTTAGAAGTTATAACTTATATAAGTTATAAGATGTTGAAAACGGGCTGAAGCCTGGCTCTACCTCCTCATCTGCAGGAAAGGGTGACTCTATCTTCACACTCATCCTGGGCTTCATCTCGGGCTCATAGTGGACCATACGGAAAGTCTTGCCTGCGGCGAGGTAACGCGTGAGCCAGCGAGAGACCTCGTCCCCACAGTCTCTACCTTGGATGTCAGCGCTGAACACCCTGGAGGATAGATAAGGAGCCCCTGATTCATTCAATCACCTGATTCTGGTTACTGCTTCAGATGCTCTTCACATAGGTTAGCTGTGAATAGGAGACTATAAGTAGATACAAACATAAGGTACATAGGTTAGCTGTGATTTGGAGACTATGAGTAGATACAGACATAAGATACATAGGTTAGCTGTGAATAGGAGACTATAAGTAGATACAAACCGTCCAGACATCTGCCATTTTGTCAAATTGAGGTAGATGAGCCACTTTGTGTCAGGTAGTATTAGTTAGGGAAACATATCATAAACTGTAATGGAGGCTGTGTTCACACTTAATCTCCTAAACTGACCCAGTCATCATGCATTGGCTGCATCACAACTGGCTCTTGAATGGTGTGAGGTGCGGCAAAAGAGATTTTGAGAGATTTTGAAAGGATTGTCTAACATCATGGGCCTTTAGTTTGACGGCGGAAACAGCTGGCAGAAACACACGCGCGCACACACACGCACACACGCGCACACTCACACACACACACACACACACACACACACACACACACACACACACACACACACACACACACACACGCACACAGTGTTGGACTAAAATGGACATGCTCCAGAGCCAGCGCTAAAGAGGGGGTCAAAAGCACTATGCGGGCAGAGGCAGGCCAAAGTTATTTATTGAAAGGTTTGGTTAAAGCCGACCAATAGCATGGTCAAGCAATCCCAGACTGAATTTGTCAGACGAGATTACAATGTAAGAATTGTTTATTGTTAGTTTGGATCCCCTTGTCAGACATGTTTTAAAATGCCCTATATTGTTATTCTGTTAATCAGGGTATGTGATTTTGAGTCTGTAAAAAAGTGTTTTGCTTACTTAGATTCCATGACAAGCTATACGATATTTTTGTTGAGATCAATGTAACCCATCTCACATCCCTCCTAGAAATGTTATTTAGGCCTAGAATGTAAAATGTCCAAACAGGCACAACATGTGATATATATTCAATTGAATCATCTAAATTCGTCTAATGGAACACAATCACAACTTCCGAGGTTGCTACTGAAACTCAAAATGTATGGCAAAGGTTACGTCTTTGCTCAAAGACATTCTGGCATCTGCTGTTTCCGCCATCAAGCTAGAGCCCTATATATTTAATACACCTCTTAATACATCTTGCCATGGGAATTTATGTGTGTTTTTAGTGCTTTGTTTTTAAGCAGACAAGTAGAGAGAACAAATGCTCTAATTAACAAACTTTACAGCAGACATCCAAGCAGGTCTTTGAAACAATAAAAACACCTGAGCTGAAAATCTGAAATGTTATGCAGTAACCTATTACTCCTCTAAAGATCAGAAGGGATTATTTCACATGGAATATAATGAAACTGAGACGCTGACTGAATATGAACCGTCTGGCAGCGTTCTAACTTGGCACTGACTGATAGATTCTAGCTAATGTATCACCTGAGATAACTTAGCTTAGGTTGTTGGGGTAATGTTTGCACTAACCTCCCACAAATAAACATTCACCAGTGTGTTCCATTAGTTCATGAAGTATGTTGTTCTAAATCTAATACCAACATATTCATCTTACACACCAGGTTCATGGCCACTGTGAAGACAAATTAATCTCCAACCTTACCTACAGTTAATTATGTTATTGTTAGGCTGACCCAGTGGAACTCTTAGTTCCTCCATATCAGGGGCGTTAAGGCATAGGTCACCTCCCTCTGCCGTCATTGACACCAACACCAGGCGAGGCTCCTGTCGCCCTGTCACCATCTGTCCGTCCTCGGTGGTTACGAGCCAGTGTCTATAACATCAACAGGCACACTCACTCAATGGTATATACCCTTAACGCACACCAATCACATCACATCTTTGTTCACCGATACAAACTATGGATGTATGGATGAATATTTAGATAGGATCAATTGACTGATTCATAGGTTGTCTGACTAACTGATTATGATTTTAGAAATTTAGAAAGATTTAGAAATTATTTTAATGACATCATGACTAAGATTAAGTTTTACAAGTGTTCGTGGCGTTTTTTAAATCACTGTTCGATTTAAACTGTCATCGCTATTGCAAGACTGGTTAACACACCGATCACGGAGTTCTCCATATTTCAGACCCATTCGCAGACATTCTGCTGTAGCCACTTGCAGTCCTTTCCCGGATTTGAGGGGATGAAGGATAAGCTGTGAAACAACGCCAACCTGAGTTAACTTTTTTGGTTTCCGTATGTACTTGTATCCGAGCCCCAATCCAAGGACTGCAACACCCGCCCCGATCGTGTAGAGCACGGCTTTTCTGTTTTGCTCAAACGCTTTTAACACGGTTTCTTTGAGTTCCATGCTTTAAAATGCGCACCAGAGATCCTCTAACTCCTGAACTCTAATGAGAAACTTTTAGCACCAATTGCCCAACTCCGTATAACTCAACAAAATGGCATGCTCTCGGGTAACCAATGAAATAAAGGATTGCTACGTGGCGCAGTTAAAGGCACAGTAAAATTGTTTTGAATTTTCAGCACCCAGGTCTGCTGACAGTGAGCAGTTCAATTTGTGGTTTTGGCTAATGTTCAAAATCTATCCCTCCTCATATCTAACATTAAACCGTTAAGTAATTTACGTCCTCATCACATTGTGACCTAATATTTGAATGCATGATTGTTTATGTGGGGCATATAAAAGACTTGCATGTTTTCAGTGTCTGTGTGTGTTTGAGTAGGATACATTTCCATTAGCCAGTACAGTGAAAAAGAAAAAAAGAAAACTGAATTCATGTGTTGAATCGCCCTGCGTGACCCAGCAGTCAAAACTATTTTTATCCTTTGCAGGGCTCTTGAGGGCTATGGACGAGCCAGAACACAGCAGATGCTGTCGCTACAGGGGAGCGATACAGGCATTTGTTGAAATGATGCTCCTCCTGTCACAGTTTCAAGCAGGTCTAATGGCTGAAGGTACAGTCCTGGACGCAGTGCCCTCTCCTTTTGGCTTCAAGTGAACATGGCACAGTACCTCGATACATAGGCCAAACATAGCCTAATCTGCCCACCATCCTCTGTAGGTTATATGTGACTCCATGACCCCCTCTGTAGGAACAGGAAGGCCTGGAACAGGAAAGGACCTTTCTGGACAGAACTGTGATGGATTCATACAGTCCGCCTGGAATACATGAGAGAGTAGTGGAGGTGTGGAGATGTTTGTGGAGATGTCATTTATTTTTGGTTTGGTTTGTTCAATTCCAAGGTTTTTTAAAGCATGGCACATTGTGGGAATCTTTTTAAATTCGCAACTATTACATTATTTGTATACATTTTTAACAGCTGCACAAATGAAATGGACACCACGCATACATTCCAATATTTTATGAGGTTGTTTAACACTTTGCATCATACTGATAAACATTCATATAACCTACAGTCTAGTGCCATTATTTACATAAATACATCAGACCCTGAGGGCTAACAAGTATGAGGGCTACCAAAAAACATCTTTGTTTATGAGGATACCAAAATATTGGTCAAGTTAATGTCACCAGTGCCTTCAGCTGAGGGTGATAGGAGATGCATGTATAGATACATTTGTTAGATCTAACATCGAACATGTAAATTGTATAGGTCATGGACAAATATTTAACAGCACATGAGTGACACATGCTTTGAGAGGTTATTGCTGAAATAAATTATTTTTGAATCTTTGAATCTTCTTTTAGCATAGCACCTTTTAGCATAGGATTTAGCATAGCACCTTTTAGCATAGCAAGTATACCATAGGTGTGCACCTCCTTTTAAAGTCTGTATTGTTAGACTGAACTGCGTCTTAAAGTGCACAGGCTGAAGGGAGTTATACTGTGCAGATCAGTGGACATACAGCTGATGGCAGAGCATCTGTGCGGGCTGCACACACATCCACTCACCCCCGGCCCAAAGAAGTCCCCGGGTGACACGTCACCCTGCTCCATGAGCGCCTCAGTGAAGGACAAGTCCTGCGGTAGTACCACCAGCTTCTCACGGCTGCGATACCACAGGCAGGAGCACATTGTCTGGAAGTGGAGCACCTCAGCATACACGTCCCTCAGACCGCGCCTCCTGCCCTCGGGCTCGGGATCCATCCGGGTGACCGGAGCAGCGTGGCCGGATCCTGGGTGGCAGTGCCCTGGGATGGTGCCCGGGCCTGGGCCCCTCTTCTTCTCCCTGGACAACAGCGCGCGCTCCTCTTTATCCCGGCGCTCATCCTCAGCATTCATGGTGAGGAAGCGCAGCACTACGAGGTTGAGGAAGGCTCCTATCACCGTCAGGCCTGTCAGGATGTAAACAAAGCTGAAGGCCACGTAGTTCGGGTTATTCTGAAGTGCGTTGTCCTTCTGCAGTGCGACGTAGTCGCCGAAACCTATGGTGGTGAGCGTGATGAAGCAGTAGTAGTAGGCATGGAAGAAGCTCCAGCCCTCGTATCGCGAGAAGGCAACGGCTCCGACACACAATGTGCTCATGCAGGCAAAAAAGCCAATGGTGACCATATTGGCCATGGAGACTTCTGTGTGCCGCATGCCCAGGCACTTCTTGGTTTTGTGCAGCAGGAAGCGGACGAAGGTGTTGATTCTCTCACCCACACTCTGGAACATGACCAGTGTCAAGGGGATCCCCAGGAGGGCGTAACACATGCAGAACGCCTTCCCGGCATCTGTGCTTGGGGCCGCATGGCCATAACCTTGGAAATAAACAAAACAGACAGGTGGTAAAGTGCCCCTGCCTACTCGGATTTTGACTTAAGCACATGAGGTTAATGCACTCCAAAAACAAATGCAGTGGTAGTGATTGGAATTCTTTGAAAATGTTTCTCCTGCTGAATAAGTTGCTAATAAAGATGTGTGTGTGACAGAAGCAAGTCCCTGGAATGGAGTCTGCCGCTTCCTAGGACATTTTACTGATGGTGTTTATCACTTCACAAACATTTAAGATTATATTGTCCTGAACACATTACATGCATCACTAGCCCCTGGTTTATTGCCTCTGAACAAATGCATTGTACTGATGCACATCCATGTTTTCCATTTCAACAGCATTTAATAATCTGGAAATATTATCTATAACTGTAAGTTTAGACCATTATGCTATTAAAAATATCAATGTTGTAGATATAATCAAGCAATGAAAAAAAACATTCCATCAACACTTAAGCAAATATTGTGTATTCTATGAAGGCAGATACTGCAATTAATTGGATTTCCACGGAGTGGTGCTTAAGAAACAGGCTGATTGAGGAAAGTTATCTTATAATGTCAACATCTTTTAGAGGGGCCATATCCGTTTCACACATGTCAGTGTACAATAGGTCAGAAACATCCTTTCTAATTAATTATTTAATCCAGCCTATATCAACTTTGAAAAAGTATATCACAGCTGTAGCATCCCACAAATGATGGTGATTTAAAGTACCCTGTTCACGGATATGTGTTTTTCTGGTATTTTATATAATCAAACAGAGAAATCTGAAGTGCCAGAGTACCTGGAAGGTTACAAAAGGTGAAAATGGTCTCAGTAGGAAGATTGTTAACACCCGTGGCGGTGTTTTTCCACTGTACCAACACATGTGAGATTAAACATAGCTTTCATAGTTTACAAGAACAGGGGATTTGCTTGTTTAAACTGCTCCGTAGCTAATTCTGAAGAATATGCATCTAATTCACCCAAAAACCGCTGCATATTTTGTCTGAATAAAACAGAGGTACATATCAATCTCTTTACCTATTGTCGTTATCACAGTGATAGCGAAGTAAAACGATCCGGCAAACTTCCACTGAACCCCAGATTTGTGTGGCTTCAACTGCAGCACCACTTTCTCTAGCTCATCAAAGCCAGTTCTGGACAGGTTGTATTTTCGCAGCAGTTCAAATTTGCGCAGATCCAGTTGTTTTTTCTGGCTGTTTTCTTGCCTGGATTCTAGTGCATCGAACACTGATGCACCAATCAGTAAATACGAAAAAGTGCAAATTATTAGTGCGAGGGTCCGAACGTTTTGCCTCTTCATGGTATAACTCACTTGACCCTGTCGTCGCGATTCAATCCTGGTCTCGGACACGAAACAAATAGTTGGTTCATGACTTGTTCAACTGCATTCGAGAAGTGAATACCTGTAATTATTTTTTCCCCTTCACTGCTGACCGAAAGTGCGTTCGCTCGGAGCTGTTCCTTCAGCACCACCCCGTAGAAATGGGTGCCTTAGTCGGCCATATGGTCAGTAAGGTATATTTGGGTGCATTTCAGTGATGACGTGGTCGGAAAGGACACTGTCATGCCACAGGTCGTGATGCTAACTATGCAAAACAGCATACAACTGCTTTTTGAAAACAGAAATATACTTCAGTAAATTAAACTGAGTTAAGTGAACTCTCAAGAAGTTTGTGTTTTGTCATTTTGAGCATGCACGTTGAGCATATAGGCTATTAGGATCTTTTTTATATAAAACAAAAACAAAGCTACTGCAGCAGTCTCTTGGAGTCTAATGAACTCTTGGTATTTCTTTTTTTCTCCCCACAAAAGCATTTAAGCATAGAAATGGATGGATGTGCAGAGTTTTAAAGACAGTCTTTGTTATCAATAAATGTTATCTAAACTGCTACAACAGTGGCTGCATTGGCTCTGAACAGTTTTCAAATGAAGCTGAACAGAAGCCACTGTCTATTCAAACAGATAAGGTTTCCAGGCTTCATAGGTTGTTGTCTAGCAACATAATTAATGCTCTCGTCCGTGGGTAAATATCAGTGGTCACTCAGCCAGTCCTTGCTTTCCAAAAGCAATTTTGTTTTTCACTTCACAGGAGGATAATGGTATTTTTTTAATCACAGAAAAAACTATTTCATTTTAAACAACATGGTGGTTAATCTTTATTGTCTTTCATAAACTCAACACCTCAGCCCTTTTCGTTTCAAATATACAACAGCAACTGGGCAGATGCTGTCATAGTAGCAGCTACAACACCAGGGCCTTCTTACATGGAGGAAATATCAATAACTGAAAGGCAGACACTTCAGAGATGGTATGCAGGATGAAGGATTGTTTGTAATTAAATAATGTTATATGTGGACTGTATCAATACTAATCTAGGGACAGGTGATTGGAAATGATACTAAACACCCAAAAAACTTTGTGTTAAAGGAAATTCAGATATTCGTGGTTCAGTTGTGATAAAATAAAGTCAACATATAGTGTCAATGGCATTCAAACTCTGGTGCATATTCAGTAAACCGTTACATCATGTGTGGACAGTGGCAACATATTCACATAATTCACTTAAATCAAGATAGAAATGATATTGTGTTTTGTAACCGCAACACTAAGAGTTTGGTTTGATTGCTGTTTCCAGTTACCATAACCCTATACTTCCACAGAAGGCATACTTTTCTGTCCTATTTTCTTAAGACAAACATCAATCTTCATGGTCTACCAAGTAAACTCATATGCTTTGATTGGCATGTGCTTTAATTATTAAAAAATGAAAATGGTAAAATACAAGGATTTTGCAATGATTTTCAAATTAAGACAGACTTCTCCGTAGAGTGGATATACAACCACAAATATCTGACTCCTAACACCATAACTTCACTTCACTGGCTGGGTTGGTTTGTGTGTGGAAAGGGTGAGGGGCAGACAACTGGGTTGGTGCTGTGATGGAGGTCCCTACAACATGTTGCTAGCTACCATCACAACACTGCATTACAGACACTCAAACTCGTCTATCCTCTGCTTGGTGTTGCCCAAGCGGATTTGACGCAGCGTCTTGTATTTGTCTCGGCCGGCACGCACATTCTCAGAGTGCAGCAGGTCGTTCTTTGTAGCCTTGGTGTCGTCACGGGCTGTAGCCAGCTCAGAACTGAGAGCCTGTGGAAGTATGATGGGAGAGTTTGCATGAGTTTTGCCTATTAAATCTAGTATTTGCTTTCCATAGAAAGACAGACAAAAACAGGGAGGTACACTGGGAAACATCAACAGAGATCTAACATATCTTTTAGAACAAGGCATAGCACCTCTGTATGGTACTTTTGCACCTCTGTATGGTACTTTTGCTGTTTGGACATGTTGTAGTGTTAAATATGGATTAAGAAACCTGGAGCTATGTGGTTTGTAAACGGATCATTCGTATATCCATATACAATTGTGTCACTGAGATTGTATGTTTGTGTGTGCATCTGTATACACATATATGCATACAGGTGTCATTTGGCCCTCTGTGCGTAGGGGAACACATGAGCAGACGTGTCTCACCATGAGTTGCTTCTGCACGCGCTCGTTCTTCTCAAGCTCGGTGGTGCGATCCTCCTCGATGCGGTGGTCCTCGATGCCCTCCGTCTGCAGCTCGGCACTGTAGTTGCTGTTGCTCTCCTCGTGGTCCTCGGGCTCCTCGTGATCTGGCTCGTGGTTCCCATGATTCACCAGTTCGTCCTCTTCTACCGCCGGGGCCGCAGCGGGGACCACCACAGGGGCCGTCATCACCATCTGCAGCTCCTCACGAGTCTTCACCAGGTCATCCTGCGCCTCCCTGGCCTGAGCGGCACAGGGTGGGAGGGATAGAATAAGAAAAAGAAGACGACGGAGCAACTTGTTAGAGTTGTCTTTAACTGTCTGATTTCAAATAACTAGGCAAACCCAGGTTGGGGGTGGGAGCTATGGCTTAATTTGCATTGTAGACATGAGGTGCATTCTAATTCCTAATTTTCATGCTTCTCCGTCCTCGTTCCTTGGTCCTCCAACTCATGCCTCGGAAATCATTCATCAAGGACGTCTCATTTTGTTAAATGCTCTCAGAGGAACCCGAGGACCAAGGAAAGAGGACCTATACGCGAAAAGTGTGTGAATGAGCAAAGCACATCTCATGTCTCATGTCTGTCCTTGATTCCTCCATCCTACCTGCATCCTTCCTTGTTTCCCTCTAGGACATACCAAAATGAAGGATGGTAGAGAGGATTGACACATCGGGAATTGATATCTACTCATGGTGTCATGATGCACTCAACTCACCCTGACTTGCCATGAGTCAGACTCTTCCTCCTTTTGTCTCTTGATCTCCTCCAGCAAGGCTATCTTTGCACTGTATTCCATCAGATCCGCAGCCTACAAGAGGAAAACAAGAATTAAACAAATATTAAACAATTATTATTATTATTATTGTTATTATTATTATTATTAATTTGGTCAAAAAATGAACTCTAGGAATACCAATTGGTCACAACCAATGACTGTAAAAACAGTGGGCAGCGTATGCTCAGTCAAACGTGAAGCCACCGGAAGGAAATTTGAAAAATGATGCGGATGCAAGCAAATATGAGTAATTCTGGGTAACCAGGCCGATTTCCTGTTTACTATTCATGCTCTGGCTCCCAAAACCACTGACTGCACACACTCTGGCTCCAATTTTGCCAATATGGCAAATTTGACCAATTTTGGCTTAATTTCTTCAGAGGGTACATGCATGACATCATGCTGTCCATCTTTTTTACAGTCATTGGTCACATCATCATATTTCATGAAAAAGGCAACAGAGTGGGAAGGCAGTGAAAGTCCACCTTCAATTAGATTTATACAGATTTCAAGAGCCTCAGTTTTTTCTTGTGTTTTCTAAACATATCCTAGACCACACCACACTACACTACAGTGTTAGTCTCACCAGCTGCTCTTGGTTCTTCATCTGGTCCTCGGCCTGTCTGACCAGTTCCTCTTTGGCCTGCATGGCAGCCTGCCGCTCAGTCTCCAGCCGAGCCGCCTCCTCTTCCGCCTGCCTACGCTCTCCTTCCAGCCGTATGGCTCGGTCCAGCTGATCCTTCAGATCTGTACAGTAACAACATATGGTCAGCAGGGGGCAACATGCAAGTAGAGTGAAAAAAGGGTTCGTTCATAACATCCAAACAGCTCTATAAGTGGTACACATGAAAAGTGTATTATAAGTGTTTGTTTTTTAGTTCAATGTGTTGTGAATTCTTTGAAATTAATTTGATCACTGGATGCAATTTAACATCTTCATCAACCATTAACTGTCATGAGCCCGCACAGATACTGACCTCTCTCAGCCTTCACGGTTTGCTCCTCAAACAGTTTCAGCCTCGTCATCATTTCCTGTTTCTCCCGCTCCATCTGCACCTTCTCCTTCTCCATCGCCTCCCTCTTCTTCTTCTCACTCTCCAGCTGGGCCCTGAGGAAGACGGTCAATAACAACAGAATCCATCACTGGCACCATAGACACACAACAGCTTTCAGAAATTAAAAATGGACAAAAAAAGGCTTGGTGGCGTAGCAAGCTAGGAACATTCATGTGCAACAGCTGGGCAAGTCCGTCTGTCTGTCGGTTTGTTTGTGTGTTGGTTTGTTTGTTTGTTTGTTTGTTTGTTTGTTTGTGGGTTTTCAAATGTCTGATGTCCTCACCTCTCCATCTGCTTCTGATGTTTCTCCTCCCGGGCCTGGGCCTTCATCTGCTGCACCTCGATGCTGTCAGGCTTCCGGCGCTGCATGTAGAGCTCATGGTTTCCTATGCACAGCTGAAGGACCCGCTTGTTGACCCGCAGGCGAATGGCATAAAACACAAAGTCCTAGAAGAGAATAGTTAGAATGTTACACAAACTGCTCTTCCAATGAGAGAAAAAAAACACACACACAATCGGCCTATTGATAAAGTAATTCAAGACTAAGTCATGGGATAGTATTTTGCTTTGATGATTTCTATAAGAGAATGCCTACGGTATATGTTTTGAACATGAACAGCCTCTAGATATGCCATATCATACATCATAGTATACAAAGCAGGTCTTGCCCATAACTTACTGGAGATTTCTTGTCTATTGGCTTGATGATGAACTTCTTGTCATTGAAAGAAATGTTCCTAATTTCACTCCAAGGGAATCCAATCTTTGGTGTCAGTCTAAATGGAAGAAAGTAGGACAAGTATATATGTGAGTGCATACACACACACACACACACACACACACACACACACACACACACACACACACACACACACACACACACACACACACACACACACACACTCACACACACACACACACACACACACACACACACACACAGTGAGAGCGAGACACAGACAATTTAGTAATAAGACAGGAGGTTCTACATTGGACTCTCCACATTTAGTCTTAGTGAAAATAAACACAATTCTACATCTATCGTAAGTACAGTAAGTAAGTACAAGTAAGTGCAAGCTGGTTATGATGGGACTGAGGTTAATGAACTCTCCATAACAAATGACCATGCGGACATGTTTGCTCGGTAGGTTGGGGAAGAGACTGACACAGGTCATTGACACAACCGAAGTGACTGCTGGCACGCTGACCCTCATACTC
Source organism: Clupea harengus (assembly GCF_900700415.2). NCBI lineage: Eukaryota > Metazoa > Chordata > Actinopteri > Clupeiformes > Clupeidae > Clupea > Clupea harengus. Next base: position 7,829,943 of record NC_045165.1, read on the forward strand.
CAGACCTCTGTTGGTACTGGTTCACAGCAGGTTAGTGGTGCTCATCTGATGCTGATTCCTGCTTTATAAAAGATTGTTGTTGTTGTTGTTGTTTACCTGTCATCTTTTTCATAGATGTTCAGGCCCAGTGCATCTACTCCCAGCCAGAGCTCTGTGCCTTTTTTGTTCTTGATGTCAAAGTAGTTGATACCATACATCTCCAGATCCTGAGCAATCTTCAGATACTCCATCATGGAGTCCTCTCTGGGGAAAAAAGGAAAAACGGTTCAATGGCAAATGCTCAAAACATTCCAACCATACCAGTTTGCGCAAATATGTACAAAAAAACTGGTTTTGGTGGTTATGTAAGTGCAGGTAAATATACATTCGTTCACACACACCCACGGTTTGAGCTTACCAAAAACACAGGTGTGTGTGTGTGTGTGTGTGTGTGTGTGTGTGTGTGTGTGTGTGTGTGTGTGTGTGTGTGTGTGTGTGTGCGTGTGTGCGTGTGTGCGTGTGTGTATATGTGTGTGTGAGTAAATGACTCACTTCAGCATCCCCCTGTGTTCCTCATGCCAGACTTGAATCCTCTCCTGCCACTGTTCTTTGGAAAGCTTGTGTTGATCCAGAACTCTGCGGGAAACACAACCTGTTACAACTGCTTGCACTGCTGCAGTCATCACCAAAAATATAATACATGCAGCAAAATTGACTCAACCAAACCCCTCCACACACTGACTTGTATTTGAATGTTTAAACTGCACCCACCACCATCACCATAACCTGAAAGATTCACCAACCTCTGTGACAGCAGCCGCTCTGTTGCCAGGTAGCCAGACTTGTGGACCTCCTTGTTGAAATCACCAAACTTGGTCTGCACAGCATAGGATGCCAGCAGCACCGCAGACTCTGGTGGGCAGTAAACCTCGTCACTCAGGATGACCTCCTTCACCTGCAGGAAGAACTGCTTCTGTGTGATATCCTGGATCAGCTCCTCGGACACATCCTCAGGGTAATATCTGGCGCGGAACTTGAACTGCAAGGGGACCTCCTTCTTCATGTCCTGGGACATAACCTGATGTTTGACAAGAGAAAGTGGGAAAAAGTGAGTGTGTGTTATTGTGAGGGGATGCAGAGAGAGTTAGACAGACAGACAGGGTGGGGGGGGGGGGGTGAGTGAGACAGACAGACAGAGAGATAGTGGAGAGTTATTTATGTATGGTGAAATAGCATTGGTGCATTAGATTAGCCTGATATGCATTCAGCTTGACTATTTGCCCTCTTTGTATATGTCATGTGTAACCCTGTGTCATCCTTTAAAACTAATTTGTCCAAGATGTTAAATTAGTCTGTCAGGCAGATAGAGGAAAAACCAGACATGGTCAGTCTTATAATGGGATGTCAATCAAACACATTTTGTATAAATCATATCTATCAATTACTCTTTGTAGTACAACCTAACAGTTTGTTAAATGCTACTCAGAAGGCAATAATGATGTCTTGGCCATATGGTTGTAAAGGATGAAAATGCAGAAATGTCAGGAATCTACCTTCTTCTCAAGTTTCAGCCATGAAAAGACACCTTTGTTGTCCATGTACTGAAGCCCAAAGTACCACACCTCACGCACACCCACAGTCTTAATCACCTGTCAAACAGAAGATACACTCTGATAACCCATGACACTTTTATAACACACGTCCTCCTGAAAGGAATAAAACAAGTCTTTATTTTTCTAGCTGAAGGATCAATACAAGGTGAGTCATGTCAAAGAATTCTAGTTTTTATCAGGATCTATAACTACCACCACCCTCTGGTTTATCAGAGAAGCCAAGGAGTGGTTGGACCTCCTCCTAATGGTCTTCTCTTCTAGAACACACCCAAAAGTCATTAACATTAATCTTAGCATTTTAGGAGGCTCTAAAGTGTACTTTTAACTGTTTACATACCATTGACACAAAATGACCATATAAGGACTACCTTTAAGACACTAGGTTATGACGGAAGGAGACCATTTGAGATTGGATTGATCACCTTCTGTTTGTTCACAGGTACTTTATCTGGTATTTTAGATTTGTAAGCGTCAGTGATAAATCAACATACAATACATATGCTCATAGTTTACAGTAGGGATGCACCGATACCACTTTTTTACAAACCGATACGAGTACGAGTATTTTTATTTGTGTACTTGCCGATACCGAGTACCGATACCGATACTTCTTAGATTTGGTCTCCATGAAAGTGCAATTAATTTGGAGGCAGATTTTATTTTATTCTCTGCAGATTATGTCAAGCCTATTGTACAAAATTAACAGAAGGCTATCCCAAGCCAAAAATAAACAGAGCTTTCTGGTTTTAACACACAAAAAAAGAATTCAAACAGACAATATCATCACATTAGACAAAATGCAAATATAACCAGATAAAGGCAATTCAATTTGCTGCATAGTTAACAACACAGTCTGCTTAACAAAAAGTGAACAGAACTATTACTGGATTAGCACAAGAGCACATTTCAGTTACAAAAGGATCAGAAGAATCTCCTGCTCAAGTACACAAACAATCACTTAACCTATGTGGCACAGTCTTTCTCTCTACCTCTCTCTCTCTGTGTGTGCGTGCGCGTTTTTTTCTTTTGCAAGACGTCAGTTAAGATTGGTTACTTCGGTCTTGCGCCACTAGCATCAGTGAACTCTGTGTACTTAGCACTATGGTGTGTCTTCAGGAGTTTAATCAAATTGCTTGTGTTAAACAAAGTACTTTCCTTTCCGCCCCTCGACACCGTAGCAGTGCAGATCTTACACTGTGCCTTACTCCTGTCGTCGTCATTTATCTTAAAATGAGCCCAAATCGCCGTTAAGGCAGCATAACGGAATTGCTAATCGCTAACGAGATGCTAGCAGCTAAATTTAGCGAAACCTGTATACTGAAATACTTTGACACTATGACAAACTTTCCTAACACAGTCAAACATCAAGCAAATGCAACACAAGACGGCAAATAAGCTACTTACTAGTCTGGCAGAGAGTGGTAGGACAGGTAGGACAATAAATCACATTTTGTGTCAGCATAGCCCGGCCAGTTTGATGCAGTGAAATACTGATGAGTGGTATCGGTGCTTGGTATCGGCAATTCAAAACGAGTACGAGTACGAGTATTTTAACGAAGTATCGGCACCGATACCGATACTGGTATCGGTATCGGTGCATCCCTAGTTTACAGGCCTTTATACTGCATGTGAGCCCTGAGAGACTTGTAACATAATAACATCAAGGACCACCTCAGAGTGGTGTGAAAATATATATATATATAAAACAGCTTTTTATATATATATATATATATATATATATATATATATATTCTATTCTATTATATCCATATTCAGTATATTCATATTCTATACTGTTTTATCATGTGCAACAATGTGTAGCTGACACACTCAAGGACTCAAAAACACTCATTACTGCACAGTATGACACTCTAAACAAGCATGTCAATGTGGTCATATGAATGTTACATTCCATATTGAGTCATGGTGATATTTGGAGTAAGCCAAGTAATTGTGAGCCATGTGTTTGCCCAGCACATTTGAATGAGATTGTGGTCAGTGGTGTCATGTTGTTTTTAGAAAAAAATCCATTTCATGATATGATAGTCACGCTTTCATGGTGTGGACATAACTAAATCCATCTTGGAATGTACCTGGTCAAAAAGCTGTTTGCCTGTTGTGGTGGCCTGGATGGCAAACTCCAGCTCAGCATCCATTGTAGTGACGCGGACATTGACCTGTAGAGAGTAAACATATGCACTGACATCAGATGGAAGATTGTGGAAGGAGTGCATTAAGTGTGAATCACACAGCGACATTATAGTAGTAATTTTTTCGGCTATTCAGCCATTTCATCTAATCTGAGATTATGGCAGAATGAACTGCCATGATGTGTATTACGTGAAGAGGCCTGTGGTCGCAAGATGTTTGAGTGCCAAAGATTCGTATCCAATTCTTACCCTTACCCTAACTCCTGAGGGGGTTACCAGGCCAACCCTCCCACCCCTTACCCTGGATAGCCTATGGTAATGCCATAGTATAATGAGATTGATGTTTAGATAAATAGGCAGTGTACCGTTCAGACACTGAAATAAACATGTAAAATCTTTTCTTGAGGTGTATCTTGAGGTGTATCAGTTGTTGTCCCTGGTATAGACATGTGTTCTAATTAATCCATGGTGAGTTTGGAGGGGGGTGGGTCTGGGACACCAGACACCACTGTTGAGCCTTCTGGGAGTGTTGTGGGCCTATTCAATGAAACACTGATAAAGGAAAGTTCCCACTTGACAACCCCAGTGAAATGTTCACAAAGGTATCTTTGATGTTGTTGTATTGTATTGTTAAGTATAGGTTTGACAGTTGTAGTGCACCCTGTTCTTATAATACTTTAGGTTATTGGGTACTTGCATGTGACAGTGTGAGGTTTGGCCGCTGTGGGATGTTCCCAACCAACAACCTGAGAAATTTGTGTGAGTGAACTGCTTAATGGGTTGCTAGTCTGCGATTGTTATAAAGAATCGGAGTCTGTAAAATTTGGGAAATATAAAATATGTACGTATATACTAACTCACAATCATCCAAACAGTTTTTAAAGTGCATTATTTTCCGTGTCATATCAGCATTTTATGCACATTTCATAAGAGTCCATTCACCTTGACGTTTTTTTTTTTTTTAATTGCTGTGGTTACACAACTCTTTTACAAACTCCGGCTCCTGTGTTGTAAAGATAAAACCATGTGAACTTGAGCAATGTAAATGAATCATGAGTTTCCCATGCGTGTCCTGGCCATGTCCCCTTGTGAAGTGTGACTTATAGTGTCTGTCATTAGCTGGACAGTGAAGAGGGAAAGGCTTAATATGATGACCACAGATGAATGATAGAAACCTTTCTCATAGCTAATGTCACACCTTGTACGGCAGAAAGCACCACTAAGACATATAAACAGCTTAATCCTATCATATTTTTCAGAACTGATTCCCTAAAATAATAAGCTTTACATGTATATAAAGTTAAAATAATATAAATGTAAAGATGAGTGAAAATTATAAACACAAATGATTGCATCAGTGCTTTGTTATCTTTACATAGTTAAACTTGTTCTTGATATTGTTGGTGATGTTCGTAGTGTGTCTCAGTCATATAACCACTGCACTGTGGGCTGACAGAGATCCTTTTCCTTGACAATCCTTTCAAAGAGCTTCCCTACAGTGTTTGTTTCCATGGAGAGAACTCTATGACAATCCCACCCTCACACTGCAGCTCCTCCCATGGCAACCAACTACTTATCACAAATGAAAAAACAACTTTATCTTAAAGCAAAGAATATCAGAGAAACTTCTCCAGATGTCAGTTTGACCCCTGAAGTGTGGATTTCTCCTTCAAGGGAGGGAGAACTGAGTGTTCCTGAGCATATCCTGATTGCTATACATCGTCCCTCTCTCAAGTAACTTCCATAGCAATAAGTTGACTCAACACACAGACCCTTTTGTTTCCAATGGCTAAAATATGGCTTCAGGTCATATCTTTTAGATCAAGTGACCAACACACTGGTAATATAATCACAGCCTGTGAAGTAAATGGGCAAAATTTCTGTCAGTACATGAAAACAGCAAAAGCGGGGTTTTTCCCCCATCTCTTCCACCTTTTGTAAATGAGTCATTATCCAACACTACTACAGCATATTTGTACGTTTCTTACTGCCCTTGACGTTTACTTTAATGTTATGAGATTGAAGGTGGAGGTTTCTTATGTTAATAAATTAAAGTGGACAACAATACGATAAGACCTCTAAAACTCAGGTTGGTGATAAGAGATTATGACATCATTCGTGGACAAACCCAGCTCAGAAATATGCTCCTTGTGCCTCAAGGACACTTAAAGGCAATCAGGTATGTAGCCAATAGCACTACTCTGTGGCAGCAGCTTGAGTGGAGCTCTTCACAGCTGACCTCGGCCAAGTTAATGAATACTTTTCAGGGGAAGTGAAGCATGCTGAATATCACACCACCAGTTAGGAGCTGTGGAATTTTTCAGTCAAGTTTCTCCGCCTTTACTGTTTAGAGAAGACAATGCAATTTTATGTTTAACTTGGTTATAGGCCTACAAAGTGCGGTAGGTAAGACCTTGGTGAACCCCCCCCCCCCAGGCACACACACACACTCGACACTATGTTGCCATAGGAGCATTGCTGATATACTGATAAAGTTATATAGTCACACAGCCTGTCTTTATCTTGTTTTTTTACAACTCAGGGTCAATCCTTGCCATGTTAAAAAAGCCCACCCTTCACTTATTTGCAGAATGTGCAATAGGTCTATATTATTAAGAAGTTTATGCTCTCCCATACGAAACATAATTATACATAGTTTGGCCAAATGCACACCTGTGTTGCCAAACTCATTTCTAAATAATGCCACTGCATGAGAAAAAGAATGTCTTCTCTTACAAGTTAATCAAAGGGCAAAACTACCAACGTGAAACACAACGGTTGAGAGGACAAATGTAACACACACCCAAGAATGATTACATCACCAACACATGAATCAACCTCGAGACAATCCTAACAGGACCCTGAATGATAAACAACAATCGACCGTCTCATAATCTATTTATTCTTTTTACATCTTTGATTGAATCAAGACACTTTGATACATTTCACTCAGGTATCTTCACCGTTGTAACAGCCTTACAACACTTTCCCAACTGCTGTAGCCAACTGAAATGTGAACAATTCCCTGGCAATTAAGTTACAAAAACTTTTAAATTATCAATAAATCCTGATGCTTTAAATCTAGTGGAATTTGTAACGTATTTAGACGTACATGGATTATGTTAGAGTTATCTCAAGCCTCAGCCCACATGGAGCAGATGCATAATGTGTTTAAAAGCCATATACCTTCGTGACATTTAGATCGACTAGAAGTTCAACAATCAATCAAAAGCCTTCTATACTGGGTAAACTTTGAGCATTTACAAAAGAAAGAAAGCAACAACTTACCGGTCGTGGCATTTTGTTCAACTTTAGAAGCTCAGCGTTACTCTGCAAAAATATTCGTAGATTGAAGTCAGTCACTTGTTGTGACTAGTGCGCGCCCTGAGCGCTGAGGGTACCAATAGCGGAGTGGCTAGTTGTACGACGCTGCAAGAAGTAGTCGAGTCGACGTTCATTTCTGACTCATTTTTGATACGCTGTGTCAAAGCCTCACCCTGATGATGGCCACGATAAGTTCGAAAACACTTAAAGTTTAAGACTTCCAAGTCCCCTGTCTCCACCCTTTTGAGCAATTACCCACCTCAGCACCTTGAAAGGTACGACCTTTGAACGAGCAAAGCAAGCGTCACATATGCAGCCCAGGTCCAACTTTGCAATGTATTAACCACGTTTCAGCGATGAACGTTTGGGATAAAAAAGGGAGCTGAGGAAAGGCGTGTCTAACCTTAAGTTTTCGCCATTGTGCTTTACATATTATCCTGATTGATTTGAAGGCTTTTAAGTGTAACTTTAACTGTTCATATTTCACAAAGCAGTATGGTGAGACAGACAGGCGGTGGTCCCTGACTACTTGTTTGTTGCTGCACACAATTTGTGGAGTGAAGGAGTTTCCCATCTTAGCCAAGGTATAGGTTGTGGTGGGATCTCAAGAGTGTCCCAACCAACGGACCGGCTTCCAGGTCAGACTGATCATAATATTGGCGGCACACAGACACAGTAAAAATGAAACCCACACAAGATTTCATTATGGCTCTTTATAGCCTAATTGCAGGCTAAGGCTACACTACATTCCTTTCTACACCTTTGGTAGTGTTAAAGGCATTTTCTGAAAAGTGTCTGTCTGTCCATCTATCTACTTATCTAGTACCTGTACTCTACAATGACTAAAGAAGCCGCAGCAAACAGGTAAACATTATGTGAACATTTGGGTTGACTACCAAATAACTGAGGCAAAAATTAGGCATTCATCTGTAAACTTCAAGTTTAATATCAGAAGACTTATAAAAGTATTTTCATTTTCATATAATGATATATACATTTTTAATGCACAGCATTTTGGCCACTTACTAGAGGCCCGGGTACACAGTAATGTAGGCAACATTTTAAAATACATTCATTACATACATACAGTCATTTTATTTTCAGATGATTATAGTCTTTGTATGAGTGTGGGCCATCTTACACATATGATTCTCGGGTGTGTATTAGTTCTTCAAAGGGAGGCTGGCTACATCTACGCACCACCTTCTTAGTTGGGGCTTTGTAAATAGACTCCGTTACGGACCTTGTCCGGCACAACGTTGCAGGCATAGCCGGAAAGACTCGGTCTGGTCCATTATTAAAATTACTGGTGACAATGTCATTTAGGAGGGTATGTGATTGGTCTGTGGGGTGTGTATTGAGGCCTGTGTCTGTCTGAATACAGAGGCGCCAGCCGTCCTGTACAGTCATGGAGTGGCGTTCAGGCACAGAGCAGGGAAATGGGGTGCTCTGGGTTGCCTGTTCATAAGAGGGTGGCAGGCCAGGGATCCTGCTGTCCACCTGCTGGAACACTTCAGCGGTGGAGAGAAGCGGTGGTCTGCGCGAGAACTCTGTGTCCTCTGGGAGGGTGTTACTCTGGAGCAATGTCTTCTCTTTTCTCGCCAAGCGGCTGGAGCCTCCACGCCTGAGGGCGGCCCGGTTCTGGGAGGCCGTGTAGCGCAGTGACTGGGAGCGCCTCTGGGGGGTGGGCTCCTGGCATTCCTGATGCTCCCGGTGTTGATGGTAGGAAGGGGTAGGGGCCAGTTCACACTGAAGGCTCCTCCTCCTCCGGCAGGAGGGCGAGGCTAGGGGTGAGCTGGCAAACACAGAGCTCTCAGACGCACTGGAGAAAGCACTTTCCAGGGAGCAGGAGGAGCAACAGGGACCTCCCTCGGACGCAGAGGGTACACGGTACTGTCCGTGAGCCAAGCTGCAGTCTAGTGATGTCCTGTCCCTTTGCACTATGCACTCATCTGAGATCTGCTTCTTCAACAGTATGCTCTGACAGTAGCATGTGTCGCTCTCTGTCTTCAGCAGGGACTCTGTGTTACTCCTGATGAGAGTGGATTGGACCTTCATCTGCTGAGGCAGGGTGATGGCTGGCTCTGAGCATCTTCGGATGAAGGGCTTTGTGAAGGTGTTAAAGGGTTCCTTTGCTGGGGTGGAGGTTCCTGAGATCAGATTCTCGTCAAATTTGCCGTTGGCAGGGGACACCAGGTGAGCACAACTGCCCTTCTCTCCGTCAGTCTCATAGGCAGAGTCATGTTGGAGTGCAGGCAGAGGATCTACGTGGTGCAAAAAAAAAAGATGAATTAGTCAATCAATCAATCAATCAATCAATCAATCAATTTGTTTATTTGATCAAGAGGGACAGTGTACATTCATGAACATTAAAATGTAAATGCACCCAATTATAGCCAAAAGGCTAGTTTCCATTGGCAGTCACAGGTGTTTTGACAGATGGTGTCTTTGCTTCAAGTACTCAAAACACAGTATTTGTTTTAGGTACTACTTCAAGTGTTTATTTGTATAATTTCCAATACCTTGGGAGTCATTCAATTCGTCCTCATCTGAGTCACCAAGGAGGTGCAAAATCCTCTCACCAAACACTTCACAATAGTTGTCAATGAGAAACTCTGTGAGGTCTGTGACCTAAAAACAAAACACAGATTTATCAAATAATATGAAAATCATTCATAACAGATATAGTTTCCACTTCTTGGAACTTGGAGCTATTTCTGTTTTCTACATACTGAAAATAGGCCAGTATGACCACAGGAGTGCGATTATTTGGTTTCCCTTTTTTTGATGAGAAACTTCCCCATGTAGTCAGACTGATTCTCTTCTCTAACTCTGCCCACCAACAAAAATAAAACTTAATGACACCAGAGAAAATGACTCACCTTTTCAATTGCTTGAACCTGGTCAACGTGGAGAAGGTTGGGTGCAATGCAGACGGCAAGATTTCTGGGGTTCATTTTGTTTTGTTCTGAATTCTGGCTTATGTGATAAAGCATGAAGACCAGGTGCCTCAGGAGGAGGATGTTCTGTTCTGGTAGCCCTTCCATCACCCTAGGAAATCAAACACATAAACCTTAAAGTTCTGTCTAAGCAGGTCTGTGCAAAATGGCCAAGGACACATATGTTCAAATATTATTATATTACTCCCTCTCGTACTATTGCTAATTACTCACTTTTCCAGCTCTCTGCATCTCTCAGCAATACTGTTGGTCGCCATTGCGGTCATCCAGGATTGGTAGAGCTCCTCAATCAGTAAACCACCAGGGATTTCTCTTACAAAGTCCTTCAGTTCAAATCAAGTGAAAAAGTGGGCAGATTAGCTTTTAAGCTATTGCTTCTTGGACAGTTAATGATTAAGAGACTCGTGTGTCTTGTCTTTGTCTTACCTTTAGAAGGGCAGCCAGCAGCAAGACTGGCTTTTCACTAAAGTCCACTTCTGCTCCACTGTTCAGCTGCTCCTTAATCTCTCTGATGATTCTAGCATTCCCTGCTCTCCTAAACACCCCCTCGGTGTAAGGGCCGTTCTTACACAGAAGCATCAGGATCTCCTACAGAAGAACATCATACACAATTACCTCTTATGACAAGGAATAGGACAGTATGGTACTGTAATAGAATTAACATTGTAGTTGTAAGGATGATTAATAAATATTGTGTGTGTGTGTGTGTGTGTGTGTGTGTGTGTATGCTTGGAGATGCTAAGAAAAGAAAAGCAAAACATACTTACTTGAATAGGTTTTGGAAGTGTGTTTTTATCAACGAAGACATGGGAAAGTGGTTGTCCAAACAGAGCTGACTTGGGTTGGACGCCTTTCTTCTGAATCTTCCTGAACATACTCCGCCATCGCCTTTGACTGATATTCTCTGTTAAGGGGAAGGAGACTGAGGTCATTATATTGTCGACGGAAATATACAAATATAAAAAGTGTGAGAACTTGCACAAAAAGTGTAAGAACTAGCACAACAAGTGTGAGAACTAGCAATGACTAGCCATTTATAATGCAGTATGCATTCTTAATGTAAACAGCACTGGCCTTCTACCTAAGAGACTTCAGAGGCTTTTATTGTTCTCACCAGTCGCAGAAACGTTTCCAGTTGTTGTTTTGTGTGACTTTCCAAGGAACGTGTGTTCGAACTTCACATCTCCCTGGGAAAAACAAGAACATTTTGATGTGGTGACCCCACAAAATGCCAAGAATGGCCTTTCCCTGAAATTGGTCATAGTTCATAAACACTGAGGTATAAATAGTACCGTTTCCATATCCTTCCTACAACACAATGCTGCCAATTAGCATCAACATTGTACAACACTACCATCCACTCACACAGGGATGGTAATTAAAAGGGCTATTTATATCAACTGGAATCTGTTCTCAATAACATTGGTGAGTTTATCTGTCACTGACTAAAAGTCAGATTGAAGGTGTCCTCAGAAACGTTTTAAATTCAAGATTTTTATGTTGGTACTGTCTTTGCATGAGGGGTCTGTCTCTTGAACAAAATATAATACTTACTGTTGTGGGCAACATGATGAATGAGTCCATGCTACCCTCAGGAAGACTTTTAGACTGTGTGAAGTAAACATGCCAACAATTAGATCTTAAACACTATGAAATGTGATAATTCAATTACTTGATGGAATCATTAGACAATAGAAATGGGAGATAGCTCAGAAGTGTTAACCTACCACGTGATTGCTTAACACCTTCATGAGTATGTCTTCAGATGGTAACAAACACAGATTCTTTGGGATGCTTAGGATGTCACTGTAAAAGATGACATTTTACATTAAACATTAAGTATTTGTTTGGGTGACCAAAATAAATCAAATAAAAAAGTAAAACATTATGTGCAATCTGCTGATATGCATGAATTCTACATTTAAAATGTGTATTCAAGTAAAAGTAATTAAGTCTTGACATGGTCAAACCAGTTACATTTGTAAAACACTTCAGGTGCAAATGTAGCTTGTATTAACAGTTAGTACAGATACAGATACACACACCATCATAGATCAAATCTAGCTTCATTAATAAGTGAAAACAACTACCCATGCCATCATAAACAAACTAGCCGCAACAGATAGAATGACAAATGATTCATGAAGCGCGATTCTTACCTGTGGGATTCATCTAGTTTGTATTTACTCTTTATCCTATGAAAACTGGAGACAAAGTCAGAGCACGGACTAGTAGCACCCATCCACTACAGGAGAGGCAGACAGACTAACCTGAGACAGCCCACAGCAGCTCACTTGCTGTGGGCTGGAAAGGGGGAAATTCTGATGTGCAATGGAGACAGGAAACAACATCACGGACACCCACTGAGAACACCCCCTCCTACCATATAAGGGTTGACAGCGTCGGCAGTGGGTGGAAAGTGATACATGTGAAACACATTCTGTTCTTGTTGACCTTATGTGACATAGGTTAGATGAAGAATGTTTTTTTGTGATGGCAGGTTTAATATTTAAATGTTCATTTTAATATTCCTCTACAAAGCAGATGTGGCTTAACATATAACATTAAGTCTAACAAGATAACAGAAGTGTAAAAGTATAATACAGGAGTTCTATTTACATATTTGAGTTCCTCAAATCTTCCCCCAGAATGTTACATTTGTCTTGAAAGGTGTGGTTTTGCATTGTTGGTGTAATGCAGAGCAATAGATAGATTTGTTTGTATCTTCACTATGCATTCCCACATGCAAAAGGTCTGTGAAAAAAGACATAGAAATCACACTTGCCATGTACAGTACATGATACATCTGTGGTAAAGAAAAGGGCATAATGCCCTTCAACACGCAAGGTAGGTCATATGTAAAACATATATTTTTGTCTATGTTACTGTACATGAAAAGTGCCCATCATAATGTGTGCTAACACACTATCTTATATACTCATCTCTAATTGTCATTTCAAACTTTTTGTTGTGGCAGACCTTCTTATGACAGATATTTACTGTCTTCTGATTTACTGTCACAGCCCTCTAATGAAGTTTATGGTAATCCCTGACAGTTGAATTGTCTTCAGAAAAAAGACTCATCCCGAGAGACGGCTTCTGAGAAAAGAATGTTATAATTATTGACTAACAGTGCTCACTTCAACATCCATCAACCCACGTTGATGTCCATTCTGCTTACAATAAACACCATCAGCCCAGGAAGGGGCCAAATGAGTGGGGAAATGTGTGCCTTAGCTTATCCTCCTACTGTTTACGGTTGGTTTGTAGTGGGAGAACGTGTGCCTTAGCCTACCCACCTACTGTTCACTGCTGGTTTGTAAGGTTAACGTCTTCGCCTAACACCTCGTTTGATGTGGGGCAGTAAAGATGGTGCAAAGTAGGAGGAAATTCCGATGACCAAGATGTGCTGTAGGACCAGTTTTGTCCTTTCCAAAGCAAACCTTTCAACTCAGCAGTTATTTTTTAAAAGTATTTTCTGTTGTGATATTGGCATTCAAGTCCTAATAAAAGTAATGAAATGAACATGCAATACGATCTGTAGCCTCGCTTAGGATGAAACCAATTTTTCAGTTAAATGTTAAAACATACATTTGCTCTTTAGAAGCAGAAACATCCACTAAATGACACTGCCAACACTCCCAACAAAACAAATGACATAGGACTGATTTATCAAATTACATTTTAATCATCTTGTTTGTATAAATAAAATAAAAATAATAATGAAAAATCATAATATAAACGTATCAAAAGAAGTTCACAGGTGTTTCTGCCACTCCCCCACGCTAAGGGGCTGGTCTGGAAAAGCCCACTAGGGGGAAAAAACCAACATGCATCATCTAACCAGTGTGTGGGGGGATAGACCACCACAAGCATTTCACCCTCCACCTCCACAAACAAGTGAAAAGATGCAAAGGACGGACGGTCGGTCTAGACAGAACAAAACTAGTTCATACTAGTTAACTAGATTATTGGATTGGATGTCTCATTGATATTCTGGAGTAATTGCCTCAGCTATTTGTCAGAGACCTATGTATTACCATCAGAGACAAATGGAGATAAAATCAGAGAGTAATGTGATTTTTTCAAAGGTACAAAGAATGTCTTCTCAGTGTAAATCAATTCTGAACTTACTGATTGCTTAAACGTTTCTTTGCTTAAAATGTATTTGGCAGAGGGAACACACAGACGCACTCACAGACTACCCTGTCATTTCCCTTCCCACAACGATACTGCCCCTACTGGCCATCTAAAGTTCTGAGACATCACACACACAGACATAATAACCACTGCCCTGGTATGACACAAATCCAAACCCTGATTTGACACAATGTTTTCACTTTGATTGTAACTCTGTGAAATCACACAAGAGGCCATTTAATCATAACTCATCGTTTAAAGTGAAATGAGGCTGGTCTTCTGGTTTGAAGTCCTTGTTGGGGCTTCCATCTTCGTTGAGCATGTGGCGTGCTGTGTAGCCCACAATGGGATACTTAGCTTTGTAGGTTCCAGTAAATATACGGTCCAGAGACTCAAGCTGTTCCTTTGTCAGACCAGCCTGACAGAAAGTGAAAGGCACACAGAGAGAGAGTGTATTTGAAAAACAACACCCCAGTAAAATGAGACCTTTAATACAAGAAAAAATGCCTTAGCAAAGATAGAGACAGAGTGCAATTATGTCCTGCCCACTCCAGAGGGGAAAACAATAGATTCCTCTCCATTGACATTGTATTGCGTGAAAGTGCCTCTGTCATTTCTGACTTCTAAACAAAAAAATGAAACATGTGTCTAAAAACTGCTGTGTGACAGGGTGCACTACCAACAAGGTAAAAACAAAAAACTAAAGGTTTTATAAGCTGCCAAACCAAAAAAACTGAGCCTCTAAATGAGACAAAAGTGGACAGAGGCTAGAAGGCGTGAGGCTTCAGCAGGAAGAAAAGGGGGAAATGTTAGCTACTGGTTTGTGACTGGTTTGTGTTCTACAAATACATGTGAGCCCTCTAACGAGTTCGCTAGTGCTAATCTCCTCTGCCGTAGGCAGCATCACCCCCAAAAAAGACATATCAACCTCGTCTGTCCAATCAGTTGATAGTGCCTGCCCTATAAGGATGGCTCACCTAACAATCTGCTCCCAGTATACTTATTCAGCGCCTTGCTGGGCCAGCTGGTACAAAAGGTTAGAGGGCTTGCATGTATTTGTAGAACTGGGGTTACATGCCCAGTAACTAATGTTCTACTTAATATATACATACACCCTCTAACAGCTTCGCTAGTGCCAAAAGCGGCAGTCACAGCTCACCCCCAGTTGGCCCTAGAGCACAGACCAGTCCCCTGATCGGGTAGACGTAACAAGAAAGTCGAGCAGTCGGTATGTACAAGCAGACCACACACACCGAGAAGTGAATTACATGAACGAGCACAGGATTTGCACGTGACCAGCACCCAGTCGTCAGATGCAGAGAAGAGACACATAACTGCCATTGTGCATGCAGTCATTCGTTGAAGAGGGAGCGACATGCGTGTGTGTGTTACAGCAGGCTCAGTGCCCTGCACCAAGGACAGCGATTAAGGGGACTACGCTAGGCACTGTACTCGACATACAGGTAGAGCTCATGTCAGGCAAATAGTAACTGGCCTTAGAGCACAGACCAGCCACTGAGTGGGCAGATATAACCTGTGTGTCCTGAGCAGTCAGTAAGCACAAGCAGACCAACAAACGCCGGGCAGTGAATGACCTGACAAGAACAGAGGGAGACGTGCACAATTAACTTATGCGCAGTAACCTCAGTCAGTGCTGAAACTTAGAGAAGAGACACGCAACTGCCGTCCCACACACACACACAGTCCCACGTTGGAGGGGGGTGAGGGCAGTGATTAAACGGTGCCACAGTTTGCTGCCACACCAAGCACCGTTCATGACAAGCAAGTAGTAGCTGACACAGGGCAGGTGCTATCCCCTGCTTGGCCGGACAGGGTTGATAAGTCTTTTTTCAGGGTAATGCTGCCTACAGCAGAGGGGATTGGCACAAGTGAAGCCGTTCAAGGGGCGGAACATGTATGAAGTAGAACTGTGGGATCCCGACACTCAGTATGCCAACATGTGAAGCAAGCATTTTGTCACTGGAAGTCAAATAGGCTACTATATTTTAGTTTAGCTAAAGCATTTTGACAGTGTATATATAATATATAGCTGTATCGACTTTTGTCTCCCTAAAGGTTTGTTTTGTTTCAGCAGCTTATAAAAACTCAGTTCTAGGTTCTTAACCCTGTAACTAGTGCATCCCATCACACAGCAGCTTTCCCCCTCCAGTCGGCGTGGTTTTATGCACTCTCTCTCTATAGTAACGGGCCGAATGTGTAGCAGCTTACAGTGTCATGAGTCAAGTCCTCTGGATCAAGGGACATCTTGGCAACAGCCCTTGTAGAGTCTTTCCCCACCAAGGCATTGTATGGTGCACCCTTGCCATAAAACTCTACATAAGGGCAAAGTTTAATTATTTCAGTTATGGCAACACGACACAGATTCTGATTATTTCCATGTGATTAGAATAGCCTACCCTCTACTACAGTCCTACAAAGTATGTAACATTTGACCAAAAACACAATTTCCAGGAATTTCTAAGCAGTTCACAAACTTTCTAGGACCACTGTACAAGAACCTCATGACATTGTTCATTCTTTTGAGATGTTGAGCACATCACAATTTATAGGTTTACCAATAACTTTGGTTACATTCACCTGTTAATGCCAAATCAAACTATGAGCATATTTGAGGGGCATGGAATGTGTCGCCATTACTGCTTACATGATAAGCTGCAGATTGCTCCTCCATTTCATTCAATTAGGCAGAACTTTACTGCTATTTTTAAATATTTACAGTAAAAAAAGAATAAAGCGGTAAAACCCCTCATAATTAAAATTATAAAACTGGATGTATGGGTTAATGGTAGGCTACTTGTAAACAAACTTTTAAAAATCTAATCCACAATTTTGTCATATTCAGCATATGCCACGATTCTTTTGTCATATTCAGCGAATTGCTCTTCACAGTCCACTAGATGTCCGTTCTCTGGTGTTTGTAGCCTTGTTGTGTAGCTGTAACTGGGAAACATTGTGGCTTGGACATAGTGGCTTTCGCTATCGCAGACGTAGCCTATCATTAATAGCCTACGGGCGGGAATAATTGTGTGTTATGGCAAAGTCTCTGGTTATAGGCTTCCTCACTCTGGACAAAAATTAGGCTACATAGGATGTCTTTAACTTAAGCCTCCTCTTGTCCCTATGTCCCTATGCATTAGCCTATGTTACAAACACATGGAAATGACTCACACTGAACGTTCATCTCTCATAAACAACAGACTTTAGGTTACCTTTTCCTTTAGTAACATCGAACACTACTCCTTTTATCGCCATGTAAACAGGCTGCCCATCCTGTGAAGAAAACGTAACGTCAAAGACATTCATTCATAATCGAAATGTATGTTAGCTGATGTAACCACAGCGACAGCTTCTTCATTACCTGACTTCCATCGTAAATCTCCAACTCTTCTTCGGTTATCAGCCGCACGGGCTTGGAGACGGTTTTTTCTTTTAATTTTCGGTCACTTGCTAAACAAACAAGTAAAACTGCTGAGAACACGATCAATATTTGCGTGCACTGCATTTCAACTTAAATGCAAAACTCATAAGTGAATACACTGCTACTTAGAACGAATAGGCTTTCCCAAGGTTTCCTGCTTCCTCAGTCAGTCTCAATAGCGCCTCCAGCTGATTTAGGGTCGAACTTAAAGCGATAGATTCAGACAACCACATTTAAATTTAAATCAGAAAGACTGCCCATATAGTGTCAGCTATTAATGGCACCTAGAACAATTACAGGACGGACTTTAGTCGTACCAAAGAGCATTAGAGATAGAGATAGCCATATTAAGGAAACAAGGCCTTGTCCAGACTGAAATAAGTGGCAATGACATAGCGTAGCCTACCTGTGGCTGCGGTTGGCTCTTTGCGATATTTTAACATCGGGTTTTCCGATCTGTTAATAAAATGGAAACGGCTCAGCCTAAACCCTTGTCAAATGTATACATATGATTTCCCCTACAAAGAAACCCTATGTCGAATGGACAATGGATAATAGAACAAATCTGAAAAACATTTACAACTAATAAAACAGGCCCGGGAATAAATGGCTACAGAACAACCCAAATAACCTGTGACAGAGACGTGTGATCAGACGAATAGGGACACCCAACCCTACGTCAGTGCATCCAACAGTTCCTCTGGTTCCTTAGGTGTGATGTCACATTCCAGTCACCCAAGGAAGCAGGATCCTCGTGAAAACTTTCTGGATCGGCTTGTCCTTAACTGACTTCCGCGAAAGTCAACGTTTTTCAGCCATGGCACCACAATGCCAATGCGAAATCGATACTTTATCCTGTAGTGTGCTATAGTTTACAGCTTGACGAAAAATATCACGGAGGCTGTCTCTAGTAGGACAATTAGGCTACAATGCTTAGAAGAGAAACATCTCAGTCCTATCAAGAGGTAAGTTTAAGTGGACGTTGGTCTTAGTAGGCCTGCTTGTGTCTAGATGAAAGTCTCACAGTATTGACATTATTATATCGCCAAAAATGTTTCGTTTTTAAGTAGGAAAGGATTGAGGCATGGCTTCAATTCAGTGAATTTTTCAAATGAACGCGAAGGTCTGTCATGTGATGCAGCAGCTGACACAAGCTAACTAGCTGCCAAGTGTTGTTCATAATTGCTTGTTACTTTTAGAGCACTTGTTGATTTGTGTCTTTTAAACACTTACTTTTAGATCTTTAATGGCAATTTCCCCGGTCTATCTACACCAACAATAAGTCTTGTTATCACAGGTTGCCTTTGCTATTTTGTGTTAGATACGTGTACAGGAATACACTTGCAATAGGAAAAACTTGTTCTTTTTCACAGTTCAATGACGATGATGGTGCAGAGCCCGCAGAAGCTTATCAGAATTGTGCAGACGACAAGGAGGGGTCTGAGGCCGACGGGTCTGCTCCGCCTGGTCCGTAGGCCTATATCTGCTTCAAATCCATGCTAGTTTTTAAGTTTCTTGTACATGTGCATTCGCGAGCAACAAATACATGATTAATTACATGTTTATCCATGAAATTGGATCCTGATGTTCTGACTTACATTTTACAGAGGATGATCCCACTGAGACCAACCCCTTATTGGCATTCAACAAGGGTTGCCTGAAGAGTGTTTTTTCAGTCATTCTTATCCTTATATACCTTTCTCTGACAGCAGGTGCAGCGTTTTTAGCCTATCAAACAATATCTGATTTCATGGAAAAACTTAACCACCCTGTTATGTCAGTCAGATACAAAGAGGTAGATGAATTTGACTCCCCAGGTGGGTTAAATTATCCATTTCTACTAATTATAAATATATGTCATTGTTAAATCTGAATGTCACTATCAAGTATGTCATTTTATTAACATAACTATTCTGTTTTACATCTGTTTATATTGACATATTTACTGTTTCTCTGCATATGTTAATATATTGTCATTGTTCATATTTTATGTTGTACGTAATACAGTACATGATATACAGTAATATGGCTTTTTTTTCACTGATGTATTGTCATTAGGTATTGCTCTCTATCCTGGAAAGGCCAAGTTGTTAAGCTGCAGGCATCACTACCATGACCACATTCCTCCACGGGTGTCTCTTGGGGAATTTGAAGAGGGGGACTGTACAATGGAGGAGGTCACCTACACAGATCCTTACTCCAACTACACCAAGGTGAGAACTGGTGTCATGCTTTTCAAAATTCTCCAGTGGAGAGGACTGACTAAGTTGTAGTTCCACGTTGGTGGAATGAACTGCCTAGCACTACCAGAGCAGGGGCGTCCCTCTCTACCTTTAAGAAGCTTTTGAAGACCCAACTCTTCAGAGAGCACTTCCCGTCCTAACTGGCACTTCGACTACTGCGTAACTTGCAATTACAGCAGTTACATTTCTGCACTTCTTTTTCTTTTTTCTTTTCATTTTTTTATATTTCTTATGTACGTTGCTTTGGACAAAAGCGTCTGCTAAATGACTAAATGTAAATGTAAGTTGTACTTGTATTGGGTTTACTACAGAAACAAGCCTTGGTGGTCCAAGGCCCTACTGATGTCCAGGACCGGGAACTCATTTTTCTGCAGTTCAGTCAGAATGAAACCGAGGAGGATTTTAGTGCCATCAGTTACATGCTATTTGCCAAATACAAAGACATGTCCAGGAGGTACAACACAGATTTTGCGTGCTTTCAAATTGTTGATTGTTTATGTTGTAATAAGAAAAATATGTGTAATTATGTTGGTATATATTGCTACCATACATACATACTATATTTAGATTTTTGTGTATCTGTTCCAGCTTGGACAAGCAAAAGTTTATGAGAGACTGTGAAAGAAACTACTCTATGTGGACTTTCTCTGGAGGATTTCGGACCTGGGTCAAGATGTCTTTAGTCAAGACATCAGGGAGAAGAAATGAATCTGTGGAATTTCGCCAAGAGGTAATGTCCTGTCAAAGTTCCCTTGTGTTCCCCTAAAATAATGCTATATCCCTAACTGTTAATGTTGTTTCCTTTAAGTCCAGTGTTGTGAAGTACAATGACAGAAGACCAGTTGCAGAGAAAACAAATGAACTTTTCTTCGTCGTGTTCCAGTGGCGGGATCCATTTATACAAGAAGTGAAAGCTGTAAGTAAAATTGCAACTCATATGTCTTGAATTTAGAACACTTTTTTTTTTAAGACTAAAAGAGGTTTTCCCAACTTTCTACAGATAGTCACAGCAAACCCTTGGAACACGTTTGCCATTCTTTGTGGAGTCTTCATGGCTCTTTTTAAAGCTGCTAACTTCGCAAAACTCTCTGTTCACTGGATTAAGAAAATTCGCAAAAGGCACCAAAAGGGCAAGAGAAGTAGAGAGCTAAACCAAATTAGCTGATTTGTTACCAGGTAGTAGAACACAAAATGGTATATTGACTTCCTACAACTTAATGAAGATACAATCACGTCATCGATCAATCATCATTGAAAATTATGTTTATGCAATGTGGATATTTAATAATGATAAATATTTTATTTTGCATTTCAGACCCAGTTTGGCATGTTAATATGGATTCTGGCAAATTCCATATTTATTTAATTACATTACCTCACTGGTATACATGACCGTTATATATATTAGGCCTGACACAAAAAGTTGAATCTGCGAATGAATGGTATGAGTAAAATGAGTATTCATTGTTCATGAATAGAAATACTTATTAAAAGGATCACTTGCTGCTTTAACGAAAGTTCACATTATTAACAAGCCAAACATACTCTGTATGGTAAACAAAAATGAATAGCAGCGACATAATATATGCCTGTTGATGTGTCTGCAAAAGAAACTGCGATCTGAGTTAAAGGGATAAAGGGAAGTGATACTGTCCTGAAAAACTGCTTGTATATATGTTTCCTTTCAACACTGTTTATTAAAACCCATGTTGGATTAAAACAGCCAGTGTTTTTGTTTGTATTGAAAGTGTGTCCAACATTCTACCCCTTTGTAACAATAACAGCAATCCTACACCATGGCTTAAGTGAGAACAGATGGCGGGAGATTCCCGTCTTTGAGTACGTTGATATCAGAGTAAGCCCTTGCCCCACTGAGGTCCCATTATTTCTCTCAGGATTGTTTGGTGACTATGTAGAGCTATTTAACCTAGTCTGGTAGGTGCCCCTGTACTTGGATGCCACGGTGTGTTGTGGCTGCGATTGCTGGCCAAAACAAGAAAGTGCTGTATTACAGCCTGGAATGGGAACACATGCTCCACCACTGCCAGTCACTGCTGCTGAATAACGAGCATGACATTCCAACAATCTCATTTTAGCTGATGACGTTTATGTAGAATACGTATTCACAAAGAGGAAGTGGAATCAGTTAGGCCCTGATCAAGGCCTGCTGTTAGCCTACCATCGGCAACTACCTTGACAGAGCTTACCAGCTAGTAGCAGGTGCTAGAATCATGCTGCTCATGCTGTAAAGGCATTTGGGCCAAGCTCTAACTCGTACATGTGAGGACAAAGGCCTGGTAGAATTTGCCATGTTTTGTGTTGGTCTCTGGCTGAACACCACAGCTCGTGATGATGACAAAGCCATTTTCTACCACATGTGTGTCAAGTTTGAATCAAAAATGGAAACAGCTCCTGAGAGTTGACCAGCCGTATAAGAAAAATGTCTGGAAAGCAATGTAGCCTTGATGATGGCAGAAGAAATCATGACAGATGGAGTAGAAATCATGGCAGACAGCAGCAGGAGCATCAGTAAGCGGTCTCCATTTACAACCGTATTTAGAACAGTTCAAGTTGCAAGCTCTGAAAAATGTTCTGCAGGTTTAAAGCAACATGATGTAACAATTTTACCTTAAAATAACAGCTTCAGAATCCTTTTGGTGGTACACTGACTTTCAATACGGAGAATGGCGTCTGCCACTGCACGCCTGGTATTGCACTATGCAACTTTGGTAGACAGGGCACGACACCTCTCGCTAGAACTATGTAATGTTTTATGGCACCACCTCACACAACAACTGGAGTGATTATGAGCGGAGACAGAAATTCTGTTGTGCGACATGGACATTCCAAGGTATAACTGAAGGCATGGCTACATGTCATGAGAATAAATGCACTTGAATGTTAGCAATGCCATGTGAGGTGAGAAATGGTAACTGATTATTAAAAAATTGCATTTGTTGCTATGTGACATGCTTTTGACATTGGTTGACAGCAGCCTCAAAGAACTGGCTGGTGTGTGGAATACAGGCTGCCATTGGATTTTGGTGGCTTCAATTTAATCACCTTTCATAAACTGCAAGAACTATGACTGTCCCAGCTAGTCACTTACTAGTTACCTTCTAATTACCTACACTTTGTCTACATAAACCTACTTCTTACAGTATCTAAATGCTATTCAGAAAACTATCTACACACTTGACCTCTATGGTGAACAGGACAGGAGACAAGTAAGGTTGCTGCCAACAGGTTCAAGTAATGTATGTCAACAAACTGCCAATAGTGAAATGACAGTTACCTCCCAGAAATACTTTACCTTAATGTTCTAAAATGCTTATCCAGAGAAATGTTTTAAAAATGACTTGTTAAGTTAAGTAGGACAGATGCCCAATTCTTATGCTCTTTTCCACAAAATTGTCCTTCTCGACTGGGATGGCGGTTATTCCCCAAATGTTAGATCCCTGAAGAAGTTCAGAGAGGTGGAATCAATCTGAATATAATATTATATGCAAGTAATAAGTAATGCATGACAACGACAATAAAAGTCAGAGGTAGGTTACTATTTATTTTTCGTGTTAGCTAACGTTGCTTTCAACAGGTTAAGGAGGACTGCAAACCAATTTTAATTGCAATATCCTCGAGAGGGGTGCAGACACCGGTGCATCGTTACCATCCCCATACTGACTGTCTGGCGGAGGTTTGCCCTCACTATTCCGTAACGTGGGTTCATGAATGAATACACAATGAACTTAGTTGATTGACGGCTCAGTGAGCATGGCAGTTCACCGTCGATTACAGATAGTTTTAATCTGATATTGTTGCGGGTTTCAGATGTGAAACAGACTTAACACTCTTAACACAAATTTTACACCATTTGATAGCCCATCTCCTGCGGAATCCCTTGAAACACCCGGAAGTGAGAAACATTTTTGCTAGGTAACTGCAGATTCGACGCAAATCGCATTTTACTGTCTATGGTCCAGAGCCCTTCGCCTGTTTAGCTAACGTTAGCTAGCAAATCGGAACTTTTCTTGGTTAGTGTGCTTCACTATAAGGAAAATACTATGGAATAAATCGATGGACATGTGCTGTTGTACAGAGGTATTTCTTTATTATGCTTCCCCACCCCAGATCAAGTTGATAGAACATAAGTCGA
Organism: Clupea harengus; assembly: GCF_900700415.2. Lineage (NCBI taxonomy): Eukaryota > Metazoa > Chordata > Actinopteri > Clupeiformes > Clupeidae > Clupea > Clupea harengus. Next base: position 7,853,944 of record NC_045165.1, read on the forward strand.
ACATCTGTTTATTGTAGCTATGCTAATCTGTTAACAGTGCCATTAGGCTAAGCTAGGGAGACCGTTAACGTTAGCTGGACGCTGAACTGATTTCATTGTAAATGTCATTAAATACTTTTAGGCAATCATCTTCACAGCATAGGTAAAAACTGCAGCGTGCAAGCTAATTCATCTGCCTGATATTTTGTTGAAGATTGCAATGGGTAACGTTACTCAAGTTACGTTTACAGCTCTCTTCTCTAGTGGTTATATAGCGTGATCTAGCTAGCCCGTAGCACGAGAAAGTTGGGCGAGCCAGGTTTTTCAAGTTGCATAATAATGTTAAATAATGCAATTCAGATTTCATACTTTATTTGTAACTATAAATTCACTTGGTCTTGGTCTCATAGACTTACATTAGCCTAACCTAGCTAGGATTGCAAGAGCTACTGTATTAGCTAAGACAACAATACGTTATCCTGGCTAACGTTAGTTGTGCTCTACTTGGTGCTATTGAAAGTTAATTCTTGTTCATGATTGCCTGCAGCATTTACAGTGCATCGTCGTGAAACATTAGTCGTCGTGTTTTGTCAAACGACCAAACGCTGTCCTGTGTTTAGCCAACTTTCGCTAGCTAGATAGCTAACCTTACAAAATAAACATCTGCCTGTGTTCTGACATAGAGAATGCGCCGCGTTTATGGCGGGTCACACAGTAAACTGCTGTTCATTACACTTCAGCTTTTCAGCTTTGCATTGCTAATAAAACTATGGGGTTGTTTACTTAGGTAAATATGCTGGCCTCCACTTAAATATTAGCCTGTTCATTGCCACAGTTGTCCACTTGCAGAATGGTTGTCTGCCTGTAAAGTTAATTCAACTTGGCAGACAATGATTTGTTGGTAAACAAACCGATCTAGCGGGAGAGTAGATTGTCTTTAGACACCTTTGCCCTCCCGTTCACAGGATTTCATACGCAATCCTCATAGTCAAACTGTATGCCCATGGCAAACAGACTCCAGGGGGATGGAGTTTTACATGCTACTGCTCTACTTGGACAGATTATTGAATGTAATACAACTCCTGTCATTGCACAGCACCCTGCCATTTGTGGGGTCAGCTGAGGAGTATTTCCTTTCAAAGTGTGTCAGTGGGCAGCAAGACTACATGCCAGACGTTCTCTTTGGAGTAGGGAGGGTGTTAGGCTGCAGGATCTCTCATCATTCCAGAGGGCCATAAATAACTGCCTTTGTCGTTGCTGGGTAAGAGGCAGACTCATACTGTAAGGGTTGATCCATGTGCATTTTTATGATCGAATACAATCATCAAGGTTTTAGCCATGAACCAGCTATATGATAACACATTTCACCCAGCTCATTACTTTGGGTATTCAGTCTCTCACTCTTTTACCGAATTACATCAAAGTTGCCCACGCTTGTTTACTTCAGCAGTAATGTTATAGCTATATCCGTGCAAATATTATAGCCCATAGTCATCTGTTCTAATGATGTTAAAGGTGTAGGTCAAAGTCCTTGGCCCATTTATGAATCGTAGCTCATTTCATGTGCATATGCATTTTTTTCTTTATTTAGTCTGTTGCAAGCAGCAATAAGTTCTTCTCCCCTTTTTACGTAACCTCTGGTGATAACAACCTAAACTTGCTCAGACACAACTCTGCAATGGTAAAGGCCAGCCTTTGGCCACGGTGCTGCACTATCAGCAGGCCTGAATTAGCCCACAGTCCAGAATGAACTCTCCTCAGGGATGCCAGACTTGTTGGGCAGTTGGGGGATGGTGAAACCGTAACGGTCATGTCCTAGTCCCACTAATGGAGGTTGCAGTCTCCCATAGAGATACTCTTTTCAAGTTAGCTTCGGCCCCTTGGTAAACATGATGTGAGGCAATGTAATCTTTTGTATGTCTGTTTGTATGTATATATATATCCTATGTCCATGTAGAACAATTATTAATCCCCTTGCTCCCTTGCTTTCTTCTCTGTCCAGATTTGTTTTTACTAAGTATGGAGTGACCTCGAGACATGGCCACCATGGGGAAAGAAAAGAAGTGCATTCTGTGTGAAATAGTTTACAGCTCCAAGCAGGTAAATATAGCCAAATTCAATTTGGTTTTCTTGAACCTGCACCTACCCTAAGAGCAGAGAGGCCTAACATAACCCTCTTATTTTGTCTTTTGTTGTTACTAACATGCTGGAGCTGTTCAGCAACTTTCAGCAATTATAGGCCCCGTTTTTATAGTATTTTTTTGCTTTGGAAGTTTCCTAATTGAGTGGAATGACACTCTAAGGTTCCTAATTGAGGGCTTTAGTGCCACCTTCCGTATCTCCTATAGTATAGGGTACACTGGATCATCCTTTACGAAAGGAAAGGAGATGGTACTACCTAGGGCTGAACGATTTGGGAAAATAATCTAATTGCGATTTTTTTACCAAAATATTGCGATTGCGATTTAATATGCGATTTTTTTTATCCTCTTTTTTTCCCCAACAAAACATAATGAATGATTTTAAATATGACCAACACAATATTAGATACATTTAGTGTAAAATATTCTTTCCCACATTTTACATTTTTATTTAACTGCTCATTACAGAAACAAGAACAAATCGGTGGCTTTGCCACTGTGCATTTAAGTAAATTTAAAAAAGTCATTTTAAGTATAAACACTAGGCATGCACTTTTTAAACACTGTGTGCAAAATGTACCATCTTTTTAAAGACCACGTTTTTTAATCGCGAACGTTGCGGTTAGAAAATTGCGTTCTATCATATCGCGATTAAATCGCAAATGCAATTAATCGTTCAGCCCGAGTACTACCCCACAATTATTTGCAGCAGTATCAACAACCGATCAACGTGACCCACAGCAATACCATCTGCCTTTGCATAATTAGTAGCCTAGTCTAAGTGCAGTTGGATTATCGTAGCGCCACAGTGGTCTTTTCCTACATCTTTATGAATTTTCCTTCACATTTTTCCATCAAAGTGTGATTAGGAAAAGATGACAGAACCAGACTGTCCAACTGTCCAACCTTAGTCTTCAGCAGGTTTTCCTTTTCTCAAAGCATCGTGCCTGTGGAAGGTTAATCACATTTTCCATATTTCCTGCCTTGAAAAGCTCTCCTAAACACACTCTACAAGACACAGCTTGACAACTACGAGTTAACAATATAGCATAAGAATGGTGGTTGAGAGGAGTCTCTATGAGCCTATCTGTCCTTGTTTGTCTCTAGGAAATGGACGAGCACATGAGGAGCATGCTGCATCACAGAGAGCTGGAAAATCTGAGGGGCCGGTGAGTTTTTACAGGATTTGTGAAGGCTAGACACATTAGGCCACTTTTGGATAACAATGTAACACCCTCTCTCCCTTCTGGGTGTACTCAACAAGCTCTATAGTCCACCAATCTCTGGACCATTTAGAAATCCATTGGCATTCATTGATGATCCCAATGAAGACCAGGTAGAGGCAAGGTCATTTGCTGTCATGCGGATGTAATTCATGTTGTCTTTTTTATGGTTGGTCTGTTTTGTCTTGTGCTTTATGGAACTTAGTATGGAAACTATGGAGCACGTGTGCTGGTAGACACGTGCCTCGTTGGTTATTCTGGGGAGAACTAGGGCAGCTGTCTGCTCCAGCTTATATATAGGCACTATACCATTGGAACAACAGGCGAGGGATACTCATGATAACTGGCTATCTCAAATGTCTGTTGGAGAGATCACTGACAAGTATTTGAATGAGTGAAATGTCATGATAAGGTGTGGGTGGGGTGGGGGTGGTGTGTTTTCATGCAGAACTTGTGACACTCTGAAGTCATTTTAAGCAGATTTAATTTTCACCTCCAGGGATATCTGTAAGAGTCAAGGGTAATGTGTAGTTTTTGAGCAGCTGTACCCTCTCTTGTGCAGAGAAGAGAACTTGGCTGTCTGAAACTGTTCTGTGCATATTTCAAACAGAAAAATAATGCTTATAGATGAGACCTTTTGGATTTAATTCCATTCAGTGCATAATTCAATTGTAATATTGCTGTATTTATACCATTTTAAATATGGATTTAGAAGATAACATCAAAAAACAGACACTGCAGAACAGACAATTAAACAGGCAGGGCTTGAAATGGGCTCGATGCCATGACACACTTTTTGGAGAGACACACTGCCCAAATACCGGCATTCCCTCATCACTGCACCAGAGTGGCATTCTAGAGGGGAACTTGAGAAGGGATGGGTTTAGGGGTGTTGGTACAGCTGCAGCAAGCTCAGATTGCAGCTAATGCCGGATTGGCTGCTTGTTCCTAAAGCTCTCTGAAGGAGAGGGAGATGTAGGGGAAAAGGGGAGAGGGAGCAAGTTAGAGAGAGAGAGAGGAAGGCAGACAGCGAGAGAGAGAGTGAAGGAGGGGCAGCTGAAGGAAAAGCAGAGCCAGGGATGAAAGAATAGCAGACGCTGCCCTTCAGCAGCTGTCAGAGCCAGGCGGACAGACACCACCATGACAGCGTGCTAGAGCTCCGGCCTCCGGCTGCCACTGAGAGGCCTGGTCACCACTCCTCTCCGCACTGCCAGGCTAAAAGCGCCACACTCCAGCAACAGCAGTCTTCGCTCAACATCCGGCATGCGCCAGGCATGAAGGCAGCCTTGGCCTGTTTGCATCACCCCGCCACTCCCAAAGAACGCTGCACAAAGCCTTGTTCGATCAAGAAGACCCAGCTTTGTTTTTTCTTTTAAATTTTTTGGGGGGAGTTTTGAATTTTTGCCTTTTTTCAGTTTGAAGTGTGTTTGCCTCCTGATCTCATTGAAGGAAGATATTTTCGTTTGTTTTGTTTTTCATGGAAATTGCCAAGTGTTGGAATCTTCGCTTTGTCTTTTTGAATCTCTCTATTTTTTCTTTGTTACTTTGCAAAACCTTTTGTTTTTGAATTGGCTGTTTGATAAGTCAAGCAAAGTCTAACCATACCTGACCGAGAGAGCCGTGGGAAGCAGCAGATAGACATGCCGGAAGGTTACATTGACCGCCCGATGTCCCCCTCCGTCCCCAGGGACTGTGGCCATGAGTGTCGGGTGTGTGGGGTGAAGGTGAAGGGCCTGACGGACTACGCCGACCACATCTCCAGCCCCGTCCATAAGCAGTGCGTGGAGGCTCACGAGCGGCAGACCAGAGCCAGTGACCAGGAGGAGGAATATTTCGACAAGGAGTTGGTGCAGCTCATAGAGAAACGCAGGGAGCTCATAAGGTACCGTTCAAGTCTGATTCTGTGTCCAGCTGTCGGTTATGATTTATGGCATGCTTTTTTCTTAACTGTTCTGTACTTTTTATATCCATTATTTTGTATTATTTATCATTTTTTATTTTTATCCTTATTTTGTTAAGCAGTAAATACATTAGAAGGCAACATTTGGTATCTGTTCAGAACTGCAGTGTGTTGCCCCCTCTGTACACATGCAAACAAGGAGTTAACAAAACTGCGGCTGATACTGTGCCGTCTTGTGGCTGTGCTGGAAGTTTCCTGCATGCGTCATGGCGCTCGATTCTAAATTAGACCGTGCTGCAAAACAGGGCCGACTCTGGAGTTAGATGTCAGGTGGCAGGAGACTGAGCCCTAAACAGCCTATATTCTATACATATCATCTCACCTTGGCATGAGCACCGGGCTCTATGCACCATATAGTAAAGATTTAAAACATTTGAATTCTTTCAAGAGAAATTATTGTATTTAAGCAAAACATTTTTAGTACGGGTGAATGAATGAAAATACTATTGAAGAAAGAAAAGGAAGCCACCACTTCTCTAAAATATTATGCAATGCAAAATAATTTAATTTGAGGTGGGGCTGTTTGCCACTGAATATCAGGAACAATCCATGTTCCTGATAAAAGCCTCAATAACTGTATCCTCTTGTTTGGTTCCGTGTCTGCATATTTTAAAGCTACACAGTTCCTCATTTAAAGTTATTAAGGATTTACAAGTAAAAGTGAATATTTTTCTGTGCCTTTCATACTGTACCTTTTTATGAAATTTACATGAAGGTTACATTTGGCAGAGAAAGTTGTTCGACATCCTGTGCTTGTAGTGGGGGAGGGTAGTGGGGTTGTGTGATTGTCACAAACAGGAGTTTGGGTGCAGCTGCTGTGTTGTCACATGCCAAAGTCTATCCTTCTCTGATCAGCCCCATGAGGTCAGACTCTCTTGGCGATGGCACATGGTTCACTTTCATTCTTTCTCTTGACACATGGTACTGCAGTATCACGCCTCCCTTCTGCAGTCTTTATAACAAAATATCGCTGCTGGGAAGGCTTTGTTGCAGACAGAGACCAAACTTTATAGGTCTCTGTTCTTATCTCTGGGTGTAGTCACTAACTTGTGACTGTTGTGAATGGTTGTTCTTTTACCCAGGTTACAGGAAACTGCGGCCAGACAGGAGCGTGAGGAAGAAGAACAGAGGAAGCGGCAGCAACAGGAGCGCCGCGGGTCAAAGCCATGGCTTCGTCAGAACAAGGCAACATGGGATTGGAACTTCTCTGAGGTGCCTCCGCCCCCTAGAGGCTGGTGGGGGGACATGTCAAGTTGGCAGAAGGCATGGGGAGGCGGCAACTCAGACAGAGGCGGCTGGCACCACCACCAAAGCAGACATAGCAAAAGTGCAACATGGCATGCAGAAGAGCCACCTAACTTCCAAAACTGGAGCAGAGCGGATTGCTCTGGAGGTACCCTGCCTGGGCAAGCCAGCAGCCATGGTGGCAGGCAGAATGACTACAGGGGAAATCCTGAGTATCTCAGAGGTAAGAACTGGGGTGGTAGGGAGGGAGGCAATAGCAGAGACAAATGGTGGCGACCACCTAAGGAACCTCTACAAGTGGGGCAGCAGCCTGAGTCTTCCAGGGATCTCTCCACCAAATCCCTTAAGTCATTTAAGTCGGCACAGTCTTTAGGAAGAGACAACCCGAAGTATCCCCGGGGGCAGGATGGTCCAAGGAAAGGATACCACAGCAGGGAAGGTTCAAGTGGAGAACTAGATCAGAACAAAGGACCTGGTCCAAAGGCAGACAAGCATTATCGCTGGGCGCCATACCCATCGTCCAAACTTAATGACGTACCACCTTTGGTGGATGGTCAGAGTTCCTCCATGGAGAATGATCCAGGCCGTGGCGGTAGGCACCCAGAGTGGCACCTGCGATCTAGACAGCATCTGCCCTCAGAACATCACAACTTGGACCAAGATTATAGAAAGATAAGGCACCAGAGTTTTCACCAGAACAGTGGCAGCACCACCAGTGAAAGCACCACCAGTGAAAGCCCAACTACCACTTCACCCTGCAGCAATAAGAAGGTTGAAAGGCCAACAGAGCACATGGAGAAAGCACCTCTACCCTACTCCTCCAGGGCTGACCTCAGTCGAACATCCAGTCAGGACTCCGTTCACCTCAGAACAACCAGACACGAAGAGTCAGGAGTCTTAAGTCCCGCTAGTGGAAGCACAGCCTCCGCTACAGAGCAAGAGCGTCTGCTCTCTGACATGCTAAGAAAAGCCAAAGAGACTCTTCTGGACAAGAGACCCTCTGCAGAACCCTGGAGAGAGCAGAGCACTGAGACGGTATTGCACATTCAGGAGCTTGATGAGTGTGTGCCGAGCACCAGGAGTGAAGCCGACCAAGACCAAGGAAAGAGTGCCAACTGTCAGATTGAACTACCTGTCTCTGAAGGGGACTCTGCTGCTGATAGATGCCCACCTGGCAGCAGCTATGCTTCAAGCCAGACCGAATGCATGTCCCTACAGTCTGTGCAAGTTAGTACCTCCACTGCTGACCGAGAGGATGAGGAGGAAGTGAAAGAAGAAGAGGACGAAAGCATGATTGCTACAGCTCAGGCATTGCGTACAGCGGACGAGGGCTTCAGCTCTGATAGTAACACACAGAGAGGGGATGCAAGCACTCAAGCGCCCTGTGATGGCAATGCCACAGTGCCCAGTCTGAGTAAGTTGGCACTGCCTGCTTGCCTCAAGCGGGACCTGAGCCGACACATCACCACTAAAGGGAAGGCCGGTCCTGGGCATGAACCCAATCTGAACATTGCACGGCGAATCCGCAATGTGAGTGGCACACGTAAGAATGAGGCTGAGAAGGACTCCGGTTTGAAGCCCATCCTAAGAGAGCTCATCAGTTCCACAGGGTCACGACGCAATGTCAACTGGGACCAGGTGTACCAGGAGGTCAGCAGGAAGAAACAGGAGAAAGGCAAAGGTTTACCCAGGTACATTTGAGGGTTTGAGGTGTTTTGGGAGTATAGAGAAATATAAAGATTGGTAAATCTTTAATTAAATACACAAAATCAAAAACACCATTCGCAAGGTTTATTTGTATCTTATAATAAACTGTAGACCAGTCACAGAAAGGTTGTTTCCTGTTTTCTCCATTTAAAGTCGATGAGGGGGTTTATCCATATGTCAAAAAACGGTAAACGGGGAACACTAAGCCTTACTTGTCTGTTATATTTCCGTGCAACATTTATTGTCTTGTGAAGACTCAACTGTCACTTGCTTTGACTGTTCAGGTTTGGCATCGAGATGGTGTCTAATGAACAGGAGAATGCTGCTCAAATGGAGGGAGAAGAGCCCCTTTGTGAAGGATACCATTGGGAATCCCTGTTGGGCAGCAGCCTGGCTCCCCTTCCATCCCGCAAGCGCAGCTTATCAGAGAGCAGCCTTGCCCCCGATCGCACCTCCGCCAGCCTGTCACTGTTCTCCACACCCAGCAATGTTAGAGATGCCAGACCGAGCTTCAGCCAGTCTGACCCGGGACCCAAAGAAATCCCAGGACAGAACCTCACGGAGCTTCTTCCGGGGCCGACCCAAGCCGCAAAGGACGCCAGGGCCCAGGCTCCCGAGTCTGTGGAGGGAGACAGCAGCTGCATGTCGGGAACGGAGCTGAATGAGTGTCACAGTGGAGGGAAAAAGAGAAGAGCAGCAGGGGTAAGTTGAATTGTTTCTACAGTGCTCTCAATAGTTGTTGCTAGTTAATGGCAGGTTTTACACCATGTTTACTCTCTTCTTCTGGCAGGAGGTTCCCACTGTGGAAATGGCATGTGCCGAGAGAAAGAATAAGAGAAGAAAACTCAAGGGCAAGAAAGGTACGTCGCTAGTGTCATTTCATGCACTCAATGTGTGAGTTCATTATACTTGAAATATTGCTCCATTAAATGGTGCATTGCTTTTGTAGCAAACTTGACACTGGAGCTATGCAACCTTTGATTTGAAAGCGCTGTGCCACTATGTTGAGTCTTCCAAGTCTTCTACATCCTATTTTTCACAATCTATTCATGTCTCTGTAGAGCGTTCTCATGTGGACCAGTTATTGGCTGTTTCCCTGAGAGAAGAAGAGTTGAACGGGGCTCTGCAGGGAGTGGACCAAAATCTGATCCAAGCTCGTGCTGCCCTTCAGGCTGCATACATGGAGGTCCAGCGCCTCCTGGTGGTCAAACAGCAGGTATGCTTCTCCTACCTCAGGCTCCATGTGCAATTTCTCAGGGAAATACCTGCTGTATCTGAAGATTCCAGTGCAAGTTATAGTCTCATCTGTAAAGTCGTTAAGGATGCTCTGCCTCAATGCTGTATTGACATTTTCAGGTTACAATGGAGATGAGCACACTGAGAACACGCCGCATTGATATTCTCAAAGGAATGCAAGGTAAACTGCATATGAACATGATGTATTCTCATGAAATTTACATTTACATTTAGTAATTTAGCAGACGCTTTTATCCAAAGCGACTTACATATGTGCGACTTACAATGTATACACATTTTACATTTACACTGATGGCACACTGCACATCAGGAGCAATTAGGGGTTCAGTGTCTTGCTCAAGGACGCTTCGACAGGGAATCGAACTAGCAACCTTCTGATTACTAAACGACTTCTCTACCACTGTACCACTGTCGCCCCATGCAAAATTCTTTAGGACATGGTGGTATGTAACAAAATACTTTGTTTTTTGTAGATGACTTGCAGCACACAAGTTTTCCCAGAAGATCGAGCGTTGAAGAGATCCCTGGAAAGGTGCCAACAGCAGCCATCTCCATGGCAGTAGCTGCTTCCTCTCCATTCTCCCCCTTGCCTGAAACTCCTGCCTTTAACCAGGGCCAGCCTGTGTGCCAGAACCATGCTGCTGCTCCTCTCTCGCCCCTCTCCCCTGCCCAGCCCACTCCAACCACCACCACCCAGACCTTAGTCATCAAGCTGGAGCCCCTCTCCCCCTGCACCGTCCCTGAAGTGATGGAGTCAGCCCAGAGCCCTGTACCAAAGCTCCATAGCACCACGCCAGAGATCCCCGCCTTCACTGCACCGCTCTCAGGTATTACCTACTCTGCCTTCACAATGTTTGGTCTTGGTGTTGAATAATATTTCCATGTAAGAACCAAAATGAAATACACTTCTTAAAAGCACATTGTGCTGAAGTACCGTACAAGTAGAGCCCCGTGACGTGATGATAGTGTAACACCGTGTGTTCTCTTATTTTCTTATTTGTTGTTGTAGGATTATTTTTGCACCCATCATTACTTCTTAATTTATGTATAGACAGTCTCAGAACATATTTAAATAGGACGCTTCTAAAACTTGCACGGTGATTGAACGTGCCTCAAGCTCAAGCCTCAAGTTTTTTTCTATCCCTAATTAGGTCTGGACCTTCAGTGTACATCAGTCGAGATGGTGGAGCTTCGTCGGTCAAGCGCGGACCTCAGCGCTGCCCTGTCCAGCTGTGCCCCCATGCTTCAGAGCTCTACCGCATCCAGCCGCAGGAGCTCCCGCGCCCTGGATGCCACCCTGCCACAGCCGCTGCTGGCCGAAGGCTCCGGCCTCTGCCCTCCGACTCAGCTAGAGCAGGCCAAGGCCGTGAAGAAGGTGCGCAAGTTGAAGAAGAAGCGCATGCTTCGCCAGGCTCAGGGCACCAGCCCACCGATGGAAAACAGTGACTCGGAGTCAGAGCGCGAGTTGCCGGCGTCCAGGACACTCATGCGCAAACTGAGGCCCAGGCGGCGAGCCAGCGGCTCCCACGTCAGCACCTCCACTTCACCCTCCATAGACAAGCAGCAGCAGCAGCAGCAGGAGGAGGAGAACAACGGCAACCATGACAGTGGGGTCAAAGGGGAGTCTGCCGAGGGTCTCGCCACGGCGAGGAGTTCTCCACCTACCCTCACGCAGTTGAAGCTGCATGCCTCCGACTCCTCAGAGCTTGAGATGGTGGAGCTGCATCAAGCAGCAGCAGCAGCAGCAGCAGCAGCAGCGGTCGACGAGGTGATCAGCATCGACATATCAGACCAAGAGGATGTGAAGATGGAGGTGGGGGCAGCCAAGGCCACCTCTCTTGCCAACACGTGCTGCCAAGTCCCAGCCATGCCTGAAGTTCGCACCAAAGAAGAGCTGCCAAAGGTGGCCTGCAATGAGGTGACCTCCACCAGTGAGATGCCAAAAGCCAGCGCCGCCGTCAAGACTGACGAGTAAGGATCACTGCCATAGGTTGAGTTTAGTGTGCAAATGTTGTCATTGGGAAAAGACGTCATGCTGCCATGAGAACTGTAATGTAATCTCCGCATGAGAACTTGAGTCGCCTGAACTTGTTAGCCTGAGAATGCCTTTCATTTTGGAATGTTGATGAGGAGGGACGGGGTGCTGGTCATGTGCTTGTACTTTGAACTTTTATGTGGGGTCATTTTACAGACAGTTATAGAATAGGAATGCAGACTGGAAGATGAAGAAGTTTGCAAATGCAGATTATTCTTGACATTCTTTTAATGTTCTTGGTTCCAGAAAATATTCGACTGTCTTGGCTGGGAGGCTGCGCAAAAGTTCAGCAGGTAGGTCTCATCAGGAAGTTAACACTTCTGATTCTCATCTCTACTAAACCCAGGCGATGATTGAACAAGTAACAGAATCATATTATGCTTTGAATAGACCCTGGATGACTTTAAAGGGCAAGGTATTCTTAGAGCTGAGATATGACCTAATACGCAGAATTTGAAAGCAGTTCATTAGGGTGGACAGTGTGTCAGGAAGATCCTGATGAATGAAACATTTAACTCCTCTCCATAGACACTACACATATGTCTGTATATGGACGAGCAAAGACAAAGTGACATGGCAGCTAAGGAAAGGGCACAACCATTGGATGGGAATGTCAGCAGCCGTCGTTGTATGGTCATGTGTGTGGGGTGTGCATGAACCCTTATACGTGTGTTTTGAATGTGCTCTCAGCAGGTGTGTGTGAAGCGGGGGAGGAGCAGAAAGCGGAGCCGACGGAGGGCATGTTCGAGGGCCACCAGGAGGCGGTGCATGACATGCAGATCCACGAGGGGCTGCTGTACACCTGCTCTGGGGACCGAACCATACGAGCCTTCTGTCTCAGCGTGAGTTACATTTACATTTAGTCATTTAGCAGACGCTTTTATCCAAAGCGACGTACAAGGAAATTGCATTTATACATCAGGAGCAGTTAGGGGTTCAGTGTCTTGCTCAAGGACACTTACACACTTGGTAAGGAGGAGTGGGGAATCGAACTAGCAATGACTCCTCTACTTCCTGTACCACTGTTCCAACATCCTGTTTGATTCCTATCAGGCAGTTCACTTTTCTCGCCTTCCCCCTCACACTGCCATGTTAGTTTGTGTGAGCCCATACAGGTACCAGTGGAGGGACCAGTGCCAACACAAGCCCCTATGAAGTTGGTATCGTGTCAGAGAAAATGTTAACATTCACGGCGGTTTCTCTTGTAATTGTGAATTGTCTCCGGCAGACTCGTCAGTGCGTGAGCGTGTTTGAAGGTCACAGCTCCAAGGTGAACTGCATCTTGTTGTCGTCGGGGCCTGGTCTGGCCCCACGTCTGTACTCTGGCTCCAGTGATCAGACTGTCCGCTGTTACAGCCTCAGGGTAAGGCACCCTCCTGCACAGTCTGCTGCCAGACATTTCCCTATTTTATTCATTTTTTATTTTATGTTGTGCATTAAAATTTTTACATTTTGTGAATCACAACACATTTGAATGTAATACATAATAGATAGGCTAATAGAACATCATATGAAGTTACTCACTACATCAGTTTGATGAGTACTTTTACATCTACTAATTATTATTATTATTATTATTATTATTATTATTATTATTATGAAGTAACAGTACTTTTACTTGAGTACAGCTTTTGCTTACTCACCCCACCTCTGGTTATAGTAGAGTCATTAAGCATTTCTTCCTCCACTGTCTCGTCTGCTGTCCTCATCTAACTGCTTATGTGTTCTATTCTGTTGCAGACGGGTGAATGTGTGGAGCAGCTCTCTCTGCCAGACCGGGTGCTCTGCCTGCACAGCCGCTGGAAGGTGCTGTTTGTAGGCCTGGCCAATGGATCAGTGATGACCTTCAGCCTCAAGGTCAGAGCACAGTTCATCTCTGTTTAGAAGAAGTAAAAAAACTTGGATGGTGGGTAACTAGGTGTTGGTGACTTCCTGTCTCGTCTCTTCCAACAGACCAATCGGCAGCTGGAAGTGTTTGACTGTCACGGGCCCCGGGCAGTAAGTTGCCTGGCGACAGCACAGGAGGGCGCGCGGCGTATTCTGCTGGTGGGTTCCTACGACAGCACCATCAGTGTCAGGGACGCCAAGAACGGACTGCTGCTCCGCACACTGGAGGGACACTCCAAGACTGTGCTCTGCATGAAGGTGAGGGATGTGTGTGTGTGTATTGGATGGTGGTGAAGTTTGTGTTTGTGTCATTATTATTATTATTGTTATTATTATTGTGCCAAATCTGATCTGTCCAAATGTCTCCATCAGGTTGTGAATGATCTGGTCTTCAGTGGTTCCAGTGACCAGTCTGTCCATGCGCACAATATCCATGTATGTTTACCATTCTTTCATGCAACATTTGATGTGCTCACTACATGAGATCAAATGAAAGTCCATCACTGTAATTTTGATATTATCCACTCTGTATGTATGCATTTTGAGGTCTTATTCTTTACTTAAGAACTTTATGGTGTGGGATATTTCTAGCGAAAGCCCATCATCACGTCTTCTCTGATCGGTGTGTTCAGACAGGAGAGCTGGTGCGCATCTATAAGGGCCACAGCCATGCGGTCACTGTGGTGGCCATCCTGGGGAAAGTAATGGTGACTGCCTGCTTGGATAAGTTGGTGCGGGTCTATGAGCTTCAGGTGAGTCTCTCTGGGAATCAGATTATTTTATTAAAACAGATAGTTGGACCCTTGCCGTGTTTAGTGTTCAGCTTTATCCAGGCGTATACAGTGCCTGCAGACCTACTGGTAGGGGACTATCCACTGTTTGTCGTCTTACACTTCCTCTGCTGTTCTGCAGTCTCATGATCGGCTGCAAGTGTATGGTGGACACTCGGACATGACGATGTGTATGGTCATACACAAAAGTATGGTGAGTCCATGGCAGACAAAATGTGTTACACTTCCTTATTTCTCTTATCAGTGTTTTTTGTTTAAAAAAAAAAAAATAGTTAATAGTCTTGTTAATAGCACTGGTTGGATTGTGACTCATTTCCTCTGTGCTTTAGATCTACACAGGTTGTTATGATGGGGCTGTGCGAGCTGTGAAGCTCAACCTGATCCAAAATTACCGCTGCTTGGTAAGACTGATGAGAGTGTATTTTCTAACTTTGTTTATGCACAAGTCCGTGTGTCATCATTTCATGAAATACCTTAGAGCAATGCCTTCAACTTGTCAGTGTTGCAGTGACAGCCATCGATCTCCCTGCTGAGGTACTGTTCGTGTGTGTGTGTGTGTGTGTGTGTGTGTGTGTGTGTGTGTGTGCAGTGGCACGGCTGCTCTCTGATCTTTGGTGTGATGGAGCACCTTCAGCAGCACCTGCTCCAGGACCACGCCACGCCTAACCTGCAGACACTCAAGTGCCGCTGGAAGAACTGTGACTGCTTCTTCAGTGCCCGCAATGGCTCTAAGCAGGTATGACAACAGAGGCCCACAGCCAACTTTAACATCCATTATCTATAGCAGGGGTTCTCAACCTTTTCTACTCCAAGGCTCACCTATTCGTATTTGTAACAGGGTGCGGCCCAACAGACACCCCGCTTATTTTAGCTCATCTATATTCCATTCTAATTAATAAGCGATTGTTATGTGTCACAAAGAGCACCATCAGCAGCTGCTACAGGTGGAAGCCTAAAAATTAATACAAGAAAAATCTAACTCTGGATATTGCAATATCAACATTGTATTGTGCACCAGAAAACAACATAAAACCACACAGAGCATTTTCAGTCAAAAGGGATTTATTATCCAAAAGAGTTGGACAAAAGGAATTTATTTGCAGTAGGCCGAGGCCTATTTTGCACAGCGAACAAACAAACAAGTAAATAAAACCAAAATAGGGCCCAGTGGTTGAGAAACACTGATCTATAGCACAGGAACTTCTCTGCCCAGTGGTTGAGAAACACTGATCTATAGCACAGGAACTTCTCTGCCCATACATGTGTGGTAGTGTCTGGGGGGATGCACCTTAAATTATACAAACTATTATAATAGTATTTGTTTTACTGTGACTGCAAATTCAGAATACAGTATGATAAATCAATAGTTTTGTTTTTGATTATACAACCAGTATATTTCTGCTGTGTAGTGTAGGTGAACTGAGGGCTGATTTGTGTTTTGCCCTTTTTTTTTCTCCCATGTAGGGTCTTGAGAAGCACATGCAGAAGCATGCAGAGGACGACAGCAAAATGGAACCTTGAGGGGCCAAAATTGAGGTCCAGCAGGAGGGGGGTTAACAGCCGCCTCCCTCCCCCATAGCCTCATGTTACTTTTCCCATATTGGGAAGATCCCATAGCAAGCTCGATACTGGAGCTCTTGCTCCTCCATCTTGTATTTCTGTCACCAGACACCAACAGTCTCCACTGAGAGGGGGGGATTCAGACAGACCATGACAGTGCCAGGCTCAACTATTGAGACTTCTCTGGATAATCCAGCTGGGGACCTCCTGGTGGGCACATTTTGTCTTGTGGGGGAAAAAAATTGTTTTGAAATAATAGCAGAGAAGTGCTTTTTTCAAAGGCATGAAGTCTTGCCTTCTCAGTGGAGGAGTTTGTGTTTTGGTTGATCAGTTTTAGAGACTCTCATGTCACATATCTTCCATGTCTGTCTCTAATGTCCTCCTATACCGTATACTCTCTGTGGGAGAAAGGCCAGAGCCTGCACACCTTCTATTGCCATAGCAACTCTCTGACCATTTCTCCTGAAAAGGGATGTTGTGAATCAGTTTCTGGACAGTATGTCTGATCTTTTCCTACATATGTTGATTCTAATCTGATCTTACATGATTATGTGCATATGAAAGATCAAAAGAATAACTGACCAAAATAAGAAGAAACAATGACTATAAAAGATGATGACTTTATTGAATGAAACTTAGGACCTGGTTGAAGAGTTTGCTCTCCCAGCTGCACACACACACTTTAACATTTTATTTGTTTTTTGTTTTTTTCCGTGTGCTATTCCATTCTTAAACAATGCATATGGCATGGGTTTAGGGATATATTTTTAGTTGGAGTATTGTGAGTTGTCAAAGCATGGTACTTGTGTATGTTGTTGAGCAACTATGTTGTGACTTTATCCAGGGTCAGTGGTACCTCTTGGAGAGAATATACAAAATCCCAAGGTGCTTTGAGAATGTTTTTGGTTTTGGCCCCCCCTCCCCTAATTTTCAAGTGGTCTTTTTCAAATACAGTAGAATACTGTATGGTGGTGTTGACAATTTTAGGCATTTAAATTTGAGTTTATTTTTCTAACTAAAACTTTGTCACCTAAAGATTTTTTAATAGGTTTAGTTTCTCGGCCGGTTGAGTGCTTCTAAGTTGAGAGAAGTGGTAGTGTTCACCGAGAAGCAAACTGGTAGGGGACTGTGGTGTGCACTGTGTAGTGATTTCAGTCTGTGGATTTATCTCTGAAGGACTTGAGTTTGCAGTGAGGGTGTCCAGTGAACGGGCATTTTTTGCTTATCCAGGTGTGAACCGTGTGTGTGTGTGAACCGTGTGTGTGTGTGTGTGAATGTGTTTGAGCCTAAGAACCACATTTAACTTGTGGTGATGTTTCATGGCTTTCTGTTTGTATCAGTGGAATGGGAGGTATTTTTAAACTGTTATTCCTACATATTTGGGGTAATTGTTTTTGTATGTGGTCTGAATTTTACAGTTTTGTTTTTTTGTTTTTTATTTTGGTGTTGGTGTTGACAAGAAGTGTGGGACGATACCATTTGGCTCTGTGCCAGCAGGAAGGTGTTTCTAGTTGTGTAGTGTTTGTGACGGAGGTTGTCAGTGGAGGTGATTCAAAAGGGAAGTGGTTGGAAGTACAAAGTACCATGATCCTCTCCCATGCCATACCTCAACCCGAGAACTAACACACACACACACACAAACGATGGCTTTCAAATTTGCCACCACACACAAGGGTGGACTCTACTGCCACCATGAGTAGCTGTAATTGGATGCAGTCTCATGTTTAGTCATTTTTCATGTGACTTTAAGGGAGCTATTTTACAGCTTTTAAAACACCCAGTGATCCTTTCTAGCACATTCTTAATTGTTTGTCACAGAGTTTGATACCATGTCTTGCAACTATTTTTTTCTATATTATACCCAGTGACCCCAACAGTCACCTTGATTACTGGAGGTCTTTTCTGGGGAGTTTTTTCTGGTGTGTAGCGCTGGGCTGAGCATTCACTTTTTCTCTGAACAAGTCCTCCTGAGTTTCTTCTTTGACGGAATTTTGTTCATTAAAATGCTGTGAACTTATAACATGTTTTTGTAAGAACTTATTTGTTGAGAGATTAAAAAAAAAAAAAAAAAAAAAAGACTGGAATAAAAGAGATGTTCACGGTTTGTTACATTTTTTTTGCCATGTTGAATACATACAATGTTTTCCACTGACTGAAATGAGGATTCCAGTGACGACCCTTAGAGCAGTGTGTTTCACAGTAACACTGAAAATATTTGAAAAACATCCAGAATTTGCATTCCTCGAGAAGCACTCCAACCAAGAACAACAGTTATTTATTCATTAAAAGTGTTAAAAATCCAGTACACTCATTCGACCCAAAGCTTTTAATAGGAAACCACAACAAAAAAACCTTAAGTCCAAACCCACGTTTGTCTCCATGTTTGGTGATTTTTCTTTCCTTTCCCAAAGCCTGGATGCCTTTCCCCAATCGCAAAGCCTGGATGCTGCCCCTTCACCATAATACTTTTGTGCTTCATCCGCTTACAGTAATGGGAGAGAGTTCACAAAGACTGCTGAATATTTTCTCTTTCAGTCTGAAGGTATGTCTGATGAACTGGCAGAATCTGTTATTGACTAGGTAGTAAAAACCAACGAAGAAGACGTAACTCCCACAAGAATAATGGGTGAATACACTGGCCTGAGTGGAAGCGCTGCTGCGTCTATGGCCCTTGAGGACACACAGAGAGTGATCTTGTGGAGAGCAAGTGGGTTTGGGTTTAGACACCAAAAGAAAACTAAAATAACAATATATGGTGGGTAGGAGTTGTGGAATCTAGCTTTGGTAAAAAGGTGTCAAGCAAGTTCCCACAGATTTGTATAAGATAATAATTTGGGGGTTTATAAGAAGAGGTGATGGTGAGGTATGGTATTGTGACTGGAAAAAAACAGAGGTTGTATGTGTGTATAGTGTGCCTGAGAAAAAAGTTGAACAATGCTGGGGGGGGGGGAGAAAATAAACAATCCACAAATGTGAAATGAATGGGTGATGAGAGGCTGCTGTAAGGAACCTGAGAGTTGATTACAGAGGGAGAACTCCCAAGAGAGTCGAGGAAATGGTGAATGATGGTACGTGCTGAGAAGGGAAACTAGAGGATGCTCGACACAGAAGAGACAGATACTGTGTTGTGCTGAGAGATGTTTTCCTGCTGGGCTTGACTGGCACATTGAGTGTTGAGGTAAAGGCAGGTAATTTTCTGGTCCTTGCAGAGAGGAGATGTGGCTCACCTGGATGCCCAGAAGGCCACAGGGGCCTGTCTAGGCATACATGGTCAGCTGGAGCCACTGTATTTATGGAGAAAAAGGACATGATTTAATCCATTGTCAGCTATGTAAAACTTGATCTAAAGAGGGTTTGCTCATGCATGGTCTTTCTTCTCACCTCAAGAACACTGAGCCTGATCATGCCATCCCCGTCCTGGTCAAAGGCCTGGAACGCCCCTAAAAGAGAAAAAGGTGTTTGCATCAGGCTAAGGCCAAGCCCAAGAGATCAGTGCCGGTCTCTGTGTCTAACAACCTGTCATACAACCTGTCATACATATCCCTGAGTATTTATGTAAAAATACTACTTGACTATGCACCACAAGATGTTCTGCATCTTCTGCAGACCCTAGGGTGTGTGCAATGACAAAAAAAAGTATTAGTACACAGACTGACTGACTGTCTGCTGTATGTCCGGTGAGACAGCCTTGGGCTCACACTTACTGAACATGCCCTCCAGGCGCACCAGACAGCTGACAAAGCTGTCAAGGTCAATGTTCATGCTCTCATTGGCATAGCGCATGGTGATGATGTCATACAGCTGGTTGTTGAGACGGAAACCTGAATGGTACACAAAACGAATAACTGTACAGCGACAAGTCCATTAGAGTCCATTTGATGTCAGTCTCTAGGTAAAACACTATTATAGCCTGGTAAGGCTTGAAGGGAATGTTTAAAAATACCAGTTTGGTCTAACCTGCATCATTCACAGCATTCCTCATCTCATAGCTGTTAATGCATCCAGTCTGCTCAGCGTCATAGTGCTTAAAGATTCCCTGCAAATACAAAATAATAACGATAAGTGAGATCAAAGAGATTGACAATGAGTGAAGGTAGCTAGAGACATACATACCTGCCACTGTTTAATTTTGTTCCACAGGTGCCTAAACTCCTGTAGGTTAAGTCTGCCTGTCCCATCCATCTGGACAGATATGGTTAAGAAACCAAAACAATGTTAAACCAATCACTTCCATCAATTAGTTAAATGGGTATGGGTACAGAGCAGAGACATGCACAATATGATTTAATCTCTGCCTGCCAAGTACAACTGAGATGTAGTGGAATCTGGCAGCTTATGTGTTTTTTATTGTTTTATAGTCTTATCAGTAGCATCAGCGCAATATGCTCTGACTGCGCAGGCAATCTCATTGTAATAGAGTGACTGCGCAGATACAGCTAGCTGATGTTCTCGATACCAAGGATACATCCATGAGGGCAATCATGCTCCGACAGCTCTCCAAGCTAAAGCCCTCTGTGTTCATTTCCTTATCTGTGTACAGAGAATGAAAAAGGGGAAAAAAGAGAAACGAAGGTGGAGAGTTAAGAAATACATGGACTTAGCATTAGCATGATGTCTGACAGGGAATCATCTTACTCACGTTTGGAAACCACCCTGTTCAGGACATTCTTCAGCTCATTGGCTGAGATCTCCATTTCCTGTGAGGTGGAGAGGACAGAGCCAGTTTGGGTATTTGCAGACTATGCGCTATAGATGGCATCTCCACACTTGTCCGTGTGAGTGAACATCCATCTAGGAGTGTAGGTATGACAGCAACAGAAAAGAAGTAACCACTTCCCCCATTACCACCATACTCACACTCACAATCCCCCCCAGCACTCCCTGGTCTCCATGTACTCACATCCCCCGCTATCTGCTGGAAGATGGTCCGGAACTGCTGATCCTCCTCACTCTCCTCGCCTGCTGAAGCTGGTGCTGGCTGGATGGCACGTGAGGCAAACACACACAGACATAGTGAGAAGTCATGCTCTTATATGCCCTAGCATGTTTTTCCTTCATTATGAAGTCTCAATATTTAGAGGTTTGTGGACATTAATTGTATTATGAAAAGAAGGATAAAAACATAGTACGTCTTTAAATTAACAGTTTTTCTATTGTTGGTTACTAATGTTTTGATATCTATTAATGTTTTTGTATCAATAGGAAATGCAAATAAACAGATTGCTAAAAATAATTCAATTGTGTTATTTCCATTTTAATGACACGTAAAACAAATGTTCTCTACAAAGTTGACAAGATAATAAAGGTCCAGGAATACAACCCTGATGAACTCCACATGTTCTTAACGAGGATATATTGAGTGAGATTGAGTGTAACTGCAAATACATAAGGGCAGACACTAAGTTGAAGGTGTTAATATAAGGATACGTACCACCGGATGGTCAGCCTCGATCCTGTTCTCTATCTCCCTAAGTAGAGATCAATGAAAACAGTGATCATCATAGTAACCCACATGAGTTCAAAAGCAGCTGGACTACAAGACCGTGCCAGAGCCTCCTTTGGCATCTTCAGCAATTGTGATTTAACAGCTGGTGGAATTTCACTTTTGTAAAGAATTGTAACTCCTTTACATGTGCCGTTAGTTACTGAAGTTTACTTCAGTGTCAACTTCAAATCACAAACACTTACCGTCTTAAATAAAACTGTGAAGAAAAGCTTATTTGTTAGCATATTTAAAGAGAATTTAAGATTTTGATCCTGAAGACGTATTTCCTTTGATTTCAGCCTTTTCTCCTGTAGTGTTCTTGTTTCTGCTGGTCCTCTCAGTCGACAGTCCACTCTGCCAACTCTGATTCAGTTACAGTATGGTAGACCTAACATGTTTCTTCCATGCTTCCATGTTGACAATTCCTCTATAATAAAATGCTTGTAAACACCAAATGCCCTATTACTGAGGAATTGATGAGTTGCTTTGATCTGCGTCTTCCCAAGAATCCTGGCACTGGAAGCACATCTCGGGTGAATCCACAGTTGGTCACGTCTTCATTTTTCTGGGGCAATTTGGGTGCAGACCAGATGGAAATTTAATACTGAAAGGGAATGTTTACCGGATCGTGCCCAAATCTGAAGTCGCTTGTCCTAAAAAAGATTCCATTACAGCTTCGAACTGGGGCCGATTTCTTCCAGGTCTACAAATCAAATCGCCGTTAAAATTGTTTGTCCTTGGTGGTTTTGTCCCCACACCCACACCCCCAATCGAACCAACCCTCACCCGCACTCCTCCCCCTATTCAACCCAATCCGTTCTCCTTGCCTCTCTCTTCCCACCCCCAAAGAGACAAAGTTCTCAAATCACTACTAAATAGACATAACATATTAATCATTATTGACTTACATACGCCATGAAACTATAACTAGCCAATGATTTACATGAATAATAAACATTAATATACATGAATACATTCACACAAATCTGAAAGCACTGAACACTTCAAAACACCCCAGCACAGCAAGAGACCTAGATAAAATCCCGGTCACCAAAGTCAGAGATACTCATAGTGTACCCTTAATTCTCCCTCCGCCCCCACTCACTCAGAGGTGTTCCTTTTTTCAGAGAAGACGCGGAGGATGAACTCGCCCTCCTGGTGGGGTTCATAGGTGGAAGGCACGATGACATACTCTCCTGGACTCAGTCGAAAACGCTGGGTCACCTCCCTCAGATTGATGTAAGACTTGCAGCGAGCCTTTGAGGAAGTGAACAGGAAGAATTCCTTCTGCATGTGCTGCTTATTTCCGTGCATCTGGCACAGGGGTGGATGACAACAGGGGAAACATGGGGGAGGTTGTGATATACAGTGTCTAAACAGGTCAATAATTAATTAATTTAATGAATGGAGTAAACAAAGAATGTAGTGACAAAAAACGAGGATGGCAGTTTGTGTAACCATACGCATACACTGAGGTAGCCGTGATACTGAGCAGGTCTCAAAACATGTTGATGGTCTCAGACAAAATACTATACCTCTTTTGGCACCTACGGAGACAGGAAGGACAAACATATTAAAATAAACATTCTAAAATGTCTTTGTTTAATGTGAATTTCAATTACTTAACTTATTTCTTCCTGACATGGAAAAAAATAGTGAAAAACTTGCAGTAGCAGCACCTCATAGATGGCAAATCCTATGGTGAACAAGTTAGCACCCATCTTGCGCTCTTTTCTACGGTTCTTTTGCATCAAGGACACGACAAACGTGCAGGCAACCTCATTGTCCTCTGGGTCATCATCCTCTTCCAAGAGTCGCAGACGGTACTGGGGATTGGTCCAGAAAGTATCTACAGAAACGAAAATATATTACCATGGATCTTGCTGCTATTCAGACAGTGAACACATATTTCCTTTACACTGCAGAATTATTTGCATTATACACTGCATACCATATGTATGGCTCTCTAAGGTGTACTAAAGCTTCACATGCAACATTGTGCTGTGCAGGGGCTGTGTAACTTTTCTCTAATGGTTATTTACACTGGCATTTTTACATTTGACAGTTTTGTGTGTGTGTGTGTGTGTGTGTGTGTGTGTGTGTGTGTGTTTGTCCGGTGTTTTTTTTTACCTGGGTAGTTCCTACAGCCACCTGCTGAACACCCTCGCACCCAGCGCCCCTCGTTCACAGACACTGTCCACTTGTGTATCTTGTCATCCTCCAGTGCATCAGGGGTAAGGTTACAGATCTCAATCTTGGTGTAATTCTTCTTAAAATCGTCAAATGACATCCTGAGTAACAAATGGAGATCGTTTTAATAGATAATGCACATCTGCTACAAAGTCCAGCTTCAACATGCTAAATTGAACACAGACATGCATTTGAATATACTATTTGACATGTTGCTCACCAGAACTCTCCGTCCTCAGCATTCTGATGCTGAAGTTTCTCCTTCTCAGTTTTAGAGATGCTGGTCCACTCCTTAGAGCTAAACCGATGAGGTAAAATTACATTAGAATGACTTTGTTGAGGTAACAGTAAGTGGAGAAAGTCAACTTTAGAACCTTTAGCTTTAGCTTTGCATAGAAAACCTAACAAAAATGATTTGATGGCTCACTTGTCACTCCAAGGTCCATTCCACTCCACCTGACCCCATGGGTTGCGGAGACGCACCAGGCGTACTTTGGAGTCCTTGTGCTGGGACTGCTTACACTGAGCAAAAACACACCATGCCACAATTTAAAATTCACGGTACATGATACATTATAATACACATCTCATGGTTGGTGAAACACAAAACTAAAAATATTGCTGAACAATACTTACAACACAAATCAAGGGATATTAGGGAAACATATTATTTGGCCTTGTCTCAGTACCGGCTCAATACTGTATGTATTCATTTTAAAATAATAAAAGATATTAATACTTAAACATAGCATCTTACCTCTTCAACAGCTGTCACAGAGTAAGCATGTCCTTTCACAAGCCCTGTCACTGTGCGTGTCTCAAAGCGAGCAGGAACCAGAGACTGGGAAAATAAAGACATCAGTTTTACTCTACACACCTATCCATCTATCCATCTGTCCTAATACTATCCATCTGTGTCTGTTAGAGGCCATCCAACCAGCCAACCACCAAATAGATGATGCATTATTTAGCTGTGAAGAATGGGTCTCAGTGCAATGGGTACAGAAGCTCTCTTACATCGATGGAGCAGCCCATGAGGGAACCCCTCTCCAAGGCCTTTTTCATGATCTTGAAGAGCTCCTTTGGGGCTTCCTTCATTTCATAGAATTCGGTCACTCCTCCAGTGAAGTCCTCCATGGCCTCTGTGGTGTTGCCTCCTTTGAGGGCCTCATAGGAGCCATGCAGCCTGGAGAAGGGGACGGGATGTCATTTTAATTATATATTTATTGTGAATTACCCCCAAAATAAACCCAAAACACTCATATGCACATGTACACAGATTAGACCACAAATGGGGACATTAAAATGTGATAGTCACAATAGCTTGTGGATGATTGATGGTGCAATGCGAAATATACCATGGCCCTATCTAGTGTAGACTGATTAATAAGAATGGATTAACAACTTGTTTTTTTTTTCAAAATCTGGAGAAAGCTCACTTGGCATAGGCCTTTTCCAAAAGGGCACTCCAAAACTCATTCCTTTCCGCAGACTTAGTGAACACCAGCTGATTGTTGAAGGTGGGGATGCGGTCATCGATGACAACATCCACCCAATCACCGTACCGCCAGAACTACAGTGAACACATGGAAGATAGAGGGATTTTTGGAAGTAACAGAGTCGCACAGGTGACTATGCTATCATACAGAACATCACTGTTGGTGGCCAGCACTTACCTGGAAATGGAAGATTCCACCATAGCCATCACTGAAACTTTGCTCTATTGGGACAACTCTGTAGAGCAGCTTCTCATGGAGTGTCAGAGAAACAATGGCAGCCAACAACCAGCAGTCACCTATTCACACCATGGAAACACCTGACAATTAATCACAGTCACCCTAATTCTCTCACTAACAATTAGTCAAAAGCTTTCATATTTCATATTTGGACTGCTTTTGCAATGGGCAAAATAACACAACCCTGCTGACATCAGTATTTTGCGGGCCCTAGGAAATGTGCCAGGGTGGTGTCTGCTTGATCTGGGGGACAATGTTCATTTTAGGGGGGGAGGGGGCACCATGCCCTGTCCACACCTTTGTCCCCTTGGATGCCTTTTATTTTTCATGTACATCGCAGGAACAATGAGAAGTGCTGCAGCCTAGATTCCCTTCCAGTAGAGTAAGCACAATGTGGAGTGGCCCCAGGTGAAGAGGGCCTATGCACAGGGGCCCGGAGAGAGGGTCTAGCCAGGGCCCATCAACCGCACTTTAGCCTGGTCAGACAAGCCTCAGCCGCAGCCTCTCACTCCTGATGACCTGGGTCACTCTTGGCTCTGTGCACCTCCACCTCACCACCTCTCTCTCACTCACACGTAGTCTTTCTCATTACAGATCATTGGACTACATCTCATCTGGACACTGTTGTTGTGTCTGCACTGAATAATGACATTGTGTATGAGTCTATTACCCAGGTCTCCTTGACAAATGTCTGTCCTGCTGGCTCCTCCAACAATGAATTCGGGATTATCAGAAATTTCCTGTAAAATCAAGAAATATTAGAAGTGCAAAAGTTAATACTTACAAGAGTAATTCAATTACTAAATTACTAAATTAGCCTGACAGTTAGGAAGGAATTAATTGGTTTGTTTATCTTTTTTAGGTGCAAAGTCTGAAAGAAATCCCCATAGATAGACAAGTGTGGACATCTAATGTATAGTTACAGGGATGGTACTTAGTCTAAAATAACAGAAAGGGAGATTAATTTAGAGTAAGACAAATGTATTTGTGAGTCAATTCATTGAAGTGAATCCAACCATACATTCCATCCTTACCATACAGTCAGCAGTTGTTACCATTGAACTGCAGTGTACTGTAATATGACATTGTATTTAACCTTGTGTGGAACCATTTTAATTATTTTAACAGCTTCATGGCGTGTCTGGAGGGATGCCTGTAGTTTTAAGAGTATGAGCATAGATGTTGGTATGGACACAGTAAGTCACATGGCCATCATAATAGTGATTATGGGTCCCCCAACACCATTGTTATGCTATAAGAAATGACTAGTGATGGACATTTTGATGGCTATTTGGGCCAGTGGATTCTCTGCTGGTCCTTTTTTCTTTCTTCAATATCATTTGTGCTATATTGTAACATGTTTTGCAAAAGAAATTATACATTTAGGTTATAATTGTATCCAAATTCCATTGTATGTGAATACAATGACAATAAAGGCTTTTCTATTCTATATCTATTAGATAAATATATATAATATATAATTCAATAAGATGCTTTAAACCCTTTAGTAACTGAATAGTTTGGGCATTGTACATTGACAGTTTAACAAAGCATTTGACTCAGTTCTTGTGTATGAGATCACACAGTGAGCTATCCATACAATTACCCATGATCACATGAAAGACAAATACAACAATAAGCCCTTCCCCTCAAACATATAGCTTTTAAAATAACAATGAATTCATTTAAAAAAAAAAACATATCATGGTAACTAAAAAATGTGTTCTTTTTTTGCTCTTTCACCCCTCACCTAGTTAGTAACAGACAACCAGCATACTTTTTAGCTGCCATATTCAACAGAGTTTACAGAAGTATTTAGTTGCATTCTCCAAAAATGCTTGCTAGCAGGTTTGAATCTCCATTCCGAGTTAAACTCCAAGCTCATGCGTAAGACTGAACTGTGCTTTTGTTACGTTTTTATATTCAAAGATTATTCAAATTGAAATTTCTAGATATCCAAACAGCGTTTTGTACCCTACAAATCCTCCTGGGAGTGAGGATAATTACTATAGCTCTCCATCTGTTATTACATTAGCTTCATTTCAGCTAGCTAACACTTCCATCACAGGAGTTCCCAAACAGGAAAAGCAGCAGCTCCATGTCCTCCTGCGACCACCATGTCTCCCATACATGCCCATCCTACCTTGGGTCTCTTCCAGACGATGTTCTTGACTTTGTTGGATTTGTGACCCAGCTCTTTGTATCCCAAGGACTCCACGGAGGCCGGAAAAGTGTCATCCTCAAACAGGGTCTTCTTCTGGAGGCACTCCTGTTTGAGGAGGTTGAAGTCCTGTCCGCTGAAGCGCAGAGGCTTGCTCAAGGATCCTTCCCCGTCCCTGCGTTCTCTCTCCCGGATCAACCGGTCGCAGAAAAAGCCAGACGGAGTATAGGGCATCACGACTCACCTGATGGACTTTTTTTGTTGCTGATAAAAAACTGGCTTTGGCCACCTCTGGTAAAATCTTACAAGCCTAAAAATCTCTGGCATAAATCCAAACTGCTAATCTCTGATTGGCCGGCTCTCCAAATGACGTCCCTTCGCACCTGGTTATGGAGTGGACACTGCCACTAGAAGAATGAGACATTCATCTCACGTATGTTAACATTCCCTTGGCCATGCACACACACACACACACACACACACACCTACACACAGACAAACACACAAAAACACACACATACACACCCAACTACATGGGCATACATACACACTCATAAAGTGGGTTCCCATTGGCCACTGAACAATGAGGGTTCCCTAACGATGCCCTCGTGCCAGCATTGTTGGGGAACACAAAGGGGGAGTGAGCCGTGGCGCAGTGGCTGCAAAGAGTGGGTCGGCTGGTGGGATGGCCTGCCTCAGCAGAAGGCATTCAAGCCCTTTAAACCTGTCCTCAATGGAGCTGCATTGAGCAGTCTCAGCACAACGCCACCAGGCTAATCCTGAGAGACAAACCAATGTTGTTTTTTTTTTTTTCATTTTCGGTGGGAGGGTGGTGGCAATGGGAATCTGACATTGAGACTGACGCGTTATGTCCCAGTCAAAATTACGCAGCTTTTTTTTTTTTTTTTTTTTTAAGTGGGGCACTTTGGATAGCCATGGACAAGCCACCATGTAACACAAAGCATCCAATTCAGGGATGGGTCTCATTTCATCACCCGTCATGTATACTGAGGGTGGTCATTGTCATAGGGTTGTCTGCCAAGGTGTAACACCACATGACCAAACTACTCTATTTGGTATGACATGACATTCTTTTGAGAGTAAAATGGACCACTACGTTGAACATTTGGGCTAAAACAGCAGTTCCTACTCTGACTTCATTGTCTGCTTTGTTAAGTATCACACATGGCAAAGGTCAAAGGTCGGTGACCTAATATATTCACCGTTTCCAAAAAAAATGCATTTCAAAAGACTTTCATTGATCATTTGTGAAGCCATTAGGCATCATCAGCATTTGAAAGTTTGTGTTGGTGAAACCATTTTGCATGCGGCCCTAACAGACAATTGATTAACAATGAAAAGTAGAGAATATTTTATGTACTTTATTAAATGAACAGAAGATGCACACATTCCACAGATCAAACTTTGAATTTCAAGATAAAGTATTTTAAACATTTGACACAGTCTTTACATTGCCACCCTGACTGTCCTCTAGAAATGACCAAAGACATAGGTTATTGATCATCCTTCTGTCAGTTAACTAGCACAACCCTTGCAAGATTACTTTAAAATGTGTTTTTAGGATCCAAGGTAGAATATGTCATCACATGTCAAAAGCAGAATATGTCAACACACAGGTTTAGCCGCATGTTTAGCCAGCAGGGAGGACCTTTTCTAGAATAATTTGCATGCTAGAAACAAAACAGTCCCTACTGCATCGTGATATCCCAGTCCCCACCCACTTCCAGATCAAGCCCCCCCAAAGTCAATGTGTGTTGGTCTTCTCTATACTGGAACATCAGTGTAACTTGGATACCTGTGAACAGGAATGGCAAAATGTATTCTCTGCTCAACATTACAGCACAACAAACATTAGCTGACACTTGTTCAGAGTGCCAGTCCAAAATCCGATTTTGGCATATCCAGATTGTATATATATTTTTCCAATCTGATTTGGAGGTGGTTTGAAATGCGATTCCCTTCGGATTCCAATCCAATTTCTACAGATGCGTCTCAGTCCGGACGCGCTGGACGCACAAATCGGATTTCAGTGTCTTTTGCGTCACTCGCAATGCGACACACGTCGACGACGTCAAATGTAGAGTGACGGGGGTGCTGGAATTCATGGTGCCAATGAACTTACAACGATTGAAAAGAAAAACGCCAAAGAACTTACATTGATTGATTCATTGATTCAGTACTGTTTGACGGCGCTATGGAGGAGCCGTGGACAGAATAAATACAAAATTTGCACTTTGGGGGAGGCAAAGCTGGAGGGAACTTATCGTAGTTACTGACGCATACGTCGTTACCACAGCAACCCATACAGATTTGTGGTGTGGTTGGTGATGTCTGGACTCACAAACCCGATCGGATCACTTGAAAATAACTGTCGGAGAGTCGTCTCAAAACATCTAATTTGAGACACAAATCCAATTTGCCTGCAGAATGAACATAGCCTAGTCCTTTTGATGTCATCTTCATATGTGAATACATATCATAGCTGAGTATGTGAAATAACTGAGCCATCATTTAATTTAATTAATAAGTGGGTACGCAGTAGAACTTGTATATTGGGATTTTATTTTATTTTATTTTATTTTATGTCAATTCTATGTTTGATAGCCTATATAAGTTCATGCCTTTTTTTTGGTTGTATAGCCTTTTTCACTCTGGCAGGGGGACTGCCAATGGAAACTAGCCTTTTGGCTATAATTGGGTGCATTTACATTTTAATGTTCATGAATGTACACCGTCCCTCTTGATCAAATAAACAAATTGATTGATTGATTGATTGATTCTTGGAACAGCTAATAACACAACTGGTGCCTTAAAGCTGCATATAGAAATGACAACTGGGCCTTACTGATACAGACATACAAAAAAAAAATAATAATGAGGGAAGATGTGTGAGTACTGCGATCCTGTGGGATACCTGAGATGTGAGCTGTCACTGCTGACGGCCTTCTTCTCATGCCCAGGATGAGTACAGACTGTACTGAGCTGCCAGAGATGAAGGTGCTGTCCTCACACACATGACTGGGGAAGGAGATAAGCCATGACAATATATACCCTTCAGATGTTGCTAAACACCAGGATCCTGGTACAGCTTTCAGGGCTGTTCTGGAAACAATGTGGACTCTTGCACTGCTCTTTAATCCATACCTATGGAAATGTAATTGTCTGCTCTATGTGCTGATGATGTGTGGTTATAGTTCAAAAGTATAAGCATGCAAGTATGATGAAAATAGAGGGAATAGTGTTGATGAAACCTCTGAAAATCAGCCTCAAACTAGTTTCAACAGCAGATTAACGTCAAAAACCTGGGTTAGTTTTCAGCAACAGTCCCTCTTACCTGCATGCAAAGGTCCATGGCTTCATGGCAAATCTGCGCAAGGAGAACTTCTTCCTGTCACGGTAATCGAAGGAGTGCCCATCATCCTCATAGAGCAGCCCCTCAGCACAGCCCTGCCAGGAGAAACATGACTCATGACAGACCATCTCTTACAGCTTCACATGCTCATGGGATGTTGATGTCCATATGAAGTTCTCTTGTACACAGTTTACTCACAGTTTAATAGTCTACAGTAGCCCACCAGTGGTATACAACATTGAAACAAACAAACTCATTTTTAAAAAGTACTGTTGATTGATTACCAGGGGTTAGCACTAGTTCCATGTTGTGTCTCTAAGCTGTAACCGGAACGGATGAGTTAATGCTCCTCACCTTCGAGTCCAGTGCCACGGTCAGGATGAGGGGGAGCTTTTGAAAGTCAGAGGAGCAGGTGCCACGGCCCACTCTCCTGGACACCACTGTGCCCCCGCGCTGGAACAGAGGGACCTGCAGGAGAGACCACAGGGTGATGGAGAAAGCACATCATGAGCTCCACAGTAATGTGAACCCCCTGTCCCACATAACTAATATTTAATGTTTAATGATTAACAATGAACCTGTTATATGTTTATATACCACATTGTTACCATCTATAACGTATTTATTTTTATTTATTTTTATTTATGTTAATTGCGATTGTACATTTTGTGTAAACATGCTTTGGCAACGTTGTGTTGTATGCAGTCATGCCAATAAAGCAATTTGAATTGAAATTGAATTGAATTGAATTGAATTGAATTGAATTGAATTGAAAGAGTAAAGCAGACAGAGAGACAGAGAGACAGAGAGAGAGAGAGAGAGAGAGGGAGAGAGAGAGAGAGAGGGAGAGAGAGAGAGAGAGGGGTAGAAAGAGAGAGCAAAAATGATTATGTGTAGCAGTGGGCTGGGCATGCATTCCAATGACTGCATGAGGGAACAAACTATGAAAATCTGACTTACAGTGTCCAGTGTCACAGGGTAAGTCAGGTTTCTATCTCCACTGAATACTCGAGCAGAGTCAACATCGTACCACAGCTGATAAAAGAAATGCATACATTTGAACTTCAATTACTTAAATTCATCTTAAAACTCACTTACTGAGCAGAATCTCACACACCTCTTTCGAGCCTGGGAGGAAAACCATGACTTCTTTAATGCCTGGTGCAGTTACAGGACAAGCAAGTAGTGCACTGCCTATGAAGAGAAACACAAGGCTTAACCACAGGAATCCACAACCAAATATATGGGAATAATATAACAATATCATTATATAGAGATAAAATAACAGTAATACATCATCTACAACAGGAGAATTAATACAGTTATAATAATATAATACATGCTGTGTTATGTTTACCAATCATGTACTCATGGTCCACACTGAAGGTGCTCTGTTCTCCAGGGAACTCCACCCACAGGGGTCTAGTAAAAACAACATTTGTTTGGCTAGGGCACTAGAACTTATGACTGCGCTAGTGTCAATATGTGTATTTTTGCTATGTCCAAAAACTGAAACTACAGCTCTAAACGAAGGTATGCACACTGGTCCTGTCATTTGGTAATCAAGGATAGCACCAGGCAATGGCTTCTGCACTTCCTAAAAATCTGTCGGTATGAATGCCACTTACCACCTCTTCAGCTATTTCTAATATTAAATCCTGAACTACCCCTAAGCCATCGCGGGTAACACAATGCTACATGGATATTATGAACATCGAACAACCTGAATTGATACTTTTCAGAGTAAAGAGTATCATCATATTTTTCTATATTTCCAATTTGATTTCCTACCTCATTGGAGGCAGGGCAGAGGTGTGAGCCTGGTGAAAGAGGGTGTACCAGTAGGGCAGAAGACAGTAGCGCTGCTGGATGGCTGAGCGGATGCTGGCTGTCACAGCCTCGCCGAAGAGCCATGGCTCGCGGCGCTTGGTGCTCTTGTCAGAATGGCCCCTGAAGAATGGCTGCAGGGCCCCCGCCTGGTACCAGCGCACCAGCAGCTCTGGCTCGGGGTCCTTCACAAAGCCTCCTACATCAGCTGAGGGAGATTCGATGTGAATGTGATACAGCAATACAGCTGCTTTAAAATGAACCTAATATCCTCCACATGGGATGGATCCTTCAGCGTTTGTGTGTGCACTCAACAAGTCTCTCCTAAATATCTGACTTTCACAAAAGTGCATTGTTGTTGTGGGCCAAAAAATGGTAATCTTGTGCAATTTACCTCCACAGAAGGCAATGCCTGCCAGACTTAAGGACAACAGCATAGGGATGCAGAACTTCAGGTGATCCCATGTGGCCTCTGTGTCTCCTGTCCAGATTGCACCTACAACACACAACCAATGCTAATACAGGTAGGTGTAAAAACACACATACAGTACATCCACCCACTAGCTCACACTTACCAACCAAGACACATAATTCAGGATGCTCCGGATGTGTTTTGCTGGCTTACCAAGCCTCTGAGATCCAGCGAAGAAAGAGCGTGATAGAACAAAGGGTCTCTCAGTTCCACCAGAGCGGGTTATCAGCCCGTCCACCGTGGCCATGTGCTGAAAGAAGCAAGAGGACATGAGCTTTGATTCCACTGTTAACTGGGCACCAGCTCCATATCTTTCCGCCGAGTATTCTTTTAATGTAGTGGAGCCACCACACACCTGGTAAAACCCATAGAGATTGTGTAGATCCCGGTGCTCCCAGCCCCCACGATGCACTGTGTTCTTTGGCATGGTCTGCTCTGGACCATGGAAAACCGAGGGCTCATTCATATCGTTCCACACAAACAAAGATTCCGTAGACCCCTAATACGCAAACACATGTCAACTGTGATGAGTAGAACTGACTAAATGAGCTGAATGATGCCAGTTGTTCTGAGACTCACTTTGTACTTGTCCAGAGAATAGCATCTGGCATACCAAGACCTCGTCTGTGGACAACTGAAGTCCAAGTAATTGGAGTCACCTGTGAAATGAGGCAAAACATCTATGAGAAACAGTAGAAGTACTTGGGTCCAGAGAAATGCAAAATGTCAAGAAACCTTTGCATGTCTTGTGTTTCTCGTGTTTCACAGATATGACACAAGGCTAATTAAATCAATTTGCACGTTTTACTTTTTTTTGTTTAACTGTTTAAAACTACAGTTAGCTGAATGTCTGTAAAAAAAGTAGTAGTATAACTGCACTTATAAGATGAAGCTGCTCAGACTTGACCTGGCCAGCAGGAGCCTATGTAGACACCTCCATCTTTGACCCTCACAAAATGATCTCCATCTCTCGCCTCACAGTAGAGGGGCCAGTCAGGGTCAACCTTAATATGGGGGTCACTGATTACCACCAGCTGAAACAGACAGAGATTACTGATACTTAACATAACATAACATTTTAAGATTTCTCTACTGTATCTTTCAATGACTGAAATGTATTTTAAAGGAGAGTGTTAACAGCCTTGCCTTCCTCTTCTTTTTTGCCAGGTGTTGTTGGAGTTCAACAGGGTTGGGAAAGCGTTTTGAGTCCCAGGTGAAGTAGCGTTTCCCATCTGTGTGCTCAATGTCCAGCCATATCACATCATAGGGGATGGAGTGGTGGTCAAAGCTGGCATCCACAGACTTCACATCTGCTTCGTCTTCATAGTTCCAGCGGCATTGGTGGTATCCAAGGGAAAAGAGTGGTGGAAGAGCTTGGTAACCTAACGGAAGGAGCAGATTTGGTTGCACACAACGTTCATCCACCAAATAGTGCATTCCTTTTAGGCAGCCATTAAATGAAACCCACACCTGTCAGCTGTGCATACTGAGAGAGGACCTGTGAAGGCGTGGGCCCAAGGAGGATGAAGCAGTCAATCACTCCACTCTCTGAGATCCAGTGGACGTCTGTCTGGATGGGCGTTCTGCTCCTTTTCCCTGGGGCTGCCATGTCTTCCTGAGAAGAGTTACAGAAACTCATAATAATAATAATAATAATAATACATTTTATTTCACAGCGCCTTTCATGTCACTCAAGGACGCTTTACAATTTAAAACAGGAGCAAACAAATAACAAAACAATTAAAATTAAAAGTGCAAGTAAAAACAGCATGGCAACTACAGTGAAAATGCAATCCTGAAAAGGTGGGTTTTGAGAGAGGATTTGATAGTCAACACATACACAATAAATACCTAATAGATATCTGTTAAGTTAGTAGCTTAATAACATGGGTCAAACCAGATGAATATGAGATGAAGGCCATCACCAACATTCAGGTTACCTCACTATCTTCGGGCTTGTAGTGCAGATCTACAGTGGTCTCAGAAGCATTAAGCCAGAGGAGCCCCAAGGTTCTGTCAGACTTGTGTGCGAATAGCAGTGGCACAGAGCCATAGAGGCCTAGCCGGCTGTCCGTACGGTAGGCAAAAACGTCCAGATTGTACAACCTGTATGGCTCACAATCACTGCAGAAGCCCAGACACAGACAGCAACATTTTAATTAAATGAATTAGTATTAATAGCTTAATTAGTACAGCACCATCCATCCATATTTATTGAAATAACATTCAGATTTTTTATAAGTGTCAGTGATACTGTATGACCTGGTGTCTTTCAGTCGGAGTCGGTCTGCATGTTCTGGAATGCCATACACATGGTTGAAGCCATGAAGGCAAAAGTCCATTCCCACAGAACCTGGACCTAGGGTATAAAACCAGTTAATTGCCTTATCAGAAGTCACGGATTATACAGAACGTGCAAAAAATAGGAGGGCACCTACCATCGGCTTTCGCATCTACAAACTCTCCAAGGGTCTCTTGCCATTGGCCTGACTGATCTCCCTAATATAACAGAAAACAAAGTCACTGAATAAACAAACAAGACATTTTTTGTCAATTTACAAATGAATGCATGGCTAATGAAATCTAATGGAAGGCACCTGACCTGCTTTCCTGTGGAGTTACTCCTGTCAAAGCAAGCAAAAGGATGAGTGAGTGAGTTGAAAAACTAAAAACATTATCAGTCATTTAACTGTGATATAATACGGCATTAAGTGTGTCCGGTGCTACTGCTGAAGCTTTGATGTATCCAAAATATACCACACACTGTCACATACTATTACTTAACCTAGGCACCAACAACTTCTAAATGAAACCCTGAAGCAAGAACCATGTGCCTAATTCAGCACAGTAGAATATGCTGCACTTTTAGGAAGGTTCTTTCTGGTGACTACCGGGTGACTTGATGCCTGTGATGTTCGGTGAATGCTTAGTTCCCCGTTTAAAGGAACAGCTTCATGGTAGTCTCCTCTCACTCTACTCTGGTCTAAACCCACCTTAGAGGATCCTGCAGGGTCTCAAACAACAGCCGCCCATTTGGATTGAGTGCGGCTGTCACCTCTTCCCCACACAGAACCTCCAGATTGAAAGGGACCTCGTGGATCCGCACCTGGTGCTGCCCCAGGCCCCAGGACAGTGTTACAAAACCTTGACCTTTTCTCTCCACACGTAACCTGCCACACAAATACTATGTATCAGGTGCTGAACTGAATGACAGGCAGACCAACAGAACTTCCCTAGACTTGGATAGGTGGTCAATTGATTACCAATGAAAATATCCCCATTTCCTAATTTCTCTCATTGGCTAACCATTTTGGCAGGGTGGTGAGTTGTTTGAAGTGAGTTACCATTTGGTAGTCTCATGTTCTATGACTACTGACAAGGATTACTGCTATGTAGAGTGTAACTATGTAATGAGTAATTATGTATGAGTAATTATGTTATCATAATTTGTATGTCCTTGCAGACTTACGTTTATCAAATTAGGTAATTGAACCAATCAATTTCAGGCTTACTGTTCATACACCAGCTCTCCAATCAAAACATCTGGAACTCTGTAGCGTACTTTAATTGGGTGGATCTCATCTATTGAAATTCTTACAGTTCTCTCCCGGCAGGCCCTCACTTGCAAAAGCAAATGCAGCTGTGAGTGACACACATTGCAATCAGTTACAGGACATGTGTTTTTTTCTTCCTAACACTGAAGCACATGTGTATGAGGCCTACCTTAGACTTTGGCTCAAAGAGTTCCAAGCTGGCCCCTTTCTCTGTCAGTACTAAGCTTTCCAGAGAGACACAGTATTGCACTCCAGGGGTTTGTTTATGCCGCCTAGAAACCAGCAAATGTAGCCTACAATTAATGCACATTCAGTTGGAATATTATAAAGATGTGCATTCAGATGGAGTAACTGGACAATACCTGTAAAATGATATATGTTCACTTTTCTTGTACTTTTCCTTACACTCATCATCAGGAACGACGCTGAAACAAACAGAAAAATCGGTAATTACTGTTTTGGTCAATACAATGTTTGTACTAACTTACTGTATGGTTACATTTTATTTTGATTGGCTACATTGTCAAATGACGTTGCATGCGTCGAAATACTTTGGACTACGCAAACTAATAGAAAATGTTTCTGTTAACTTCACTGGAGACAGTTTTGAAGTTCATTTGCAGGGAAACACTGTAATCTGTACACTGTAATCACTGTAATGCATGCTACCTCTCCGTCTTTTCTGTAGACGCTTCATCTGCCATTAACTTGTTTCGGTGAACGTGTCGGCACGTACTTCCACTGAAGTGTTGCCAATAACAAATAACATTTGGCAGAAACGGCCCTGTCAGTATTGCGTACTAAAGACGCACAAACGCACAGGTGAACAGGCCTGAAAGGAAATTTTCCTGCGTAAATGCATGTCCTTCATGAATTTTGCAAACAAACCATAGGTAACTGACACACAACTTTCATCATCACACTGCGCCAGAGTACCCTCTTGGTTAATGTAGTGTTTGCATTAGGCAGGTCTGTTTTTCTTTTTCATCACATGCAATTTCGTAAAGACCATTGCTACTATTTCAGTTCCCTTTGCATTCACAATGGTGACAACTAACGTAATCCTTCATAATCAGATTGGGTAAAATGGAGTTTCTTATGTCTATGTAAAAGATCCTTGGCGAACATCTGGAAAATGTCAGAAAGTCGCCCTCTACTGATGCTTTGTTGAAGTACCCGGAAATAAGACGGAACTGATTTGAGTAAAGTGAAAATGCCATATGTCACGGTATGCCTGTCATGCTTCTTGTATTTTATTTCCCATATTCCTTGCAATTTTGGAGCAGAAGTATCCCTGTGGAATGTAGAAATAAATGAGGTAAGTTCTTGCAGTGCAGTGATTTTAAATTCAACCTATGTTAGGTAATGATAACTTCCGAAGAAAATGCTTCAGCTGCTTGTTTTCGTTCCCTGAAGGCAAGCGTTCGCGTATGGATGAATTGTCACCTGTCAGTGTAGTCGGTGCATAGCCTAGGCTACTGTTGTTGAATTTTGCAGCCATCTCCTTAAAGATGGCAGTGTTCAGCCTAGTGTCTGTAGTTCATCGTTCGGATGCAGTTTATTTATCTCGGACATACGAATAACACAAGGCAGAAACACGTACTGTTTACGACGGTGATTGGCATAGCTATAGAAACAAAGCAGTTCTCAAGAGGGCAACAACCAGTCTGTGCAAAGCCAGCAGATCCCGCAACATATTTGTAACATGTTACCTTTCATTCTATCACGAGATGGAGATGCCTTTGGGCCATGGTAAATACAAAATTGGATGTTTATATCTTGCTTTGTGGCCTCTTCCTATCATAATGCAGCGGTGCAAAGCTATTGACAGAGACCCTGTTTGTTTGGCTCTGGCTACTTATGACTACCTTAACTGATCTGCTTTCAGGATGAGGACTCTGCAGTCTTTCGCAAAACACTCTATGCTAACACCACGATCTTCATGAAATGTGAGTCAAGGAGATCGATCTCAGCTGTCTTTATCAAAGTAATGGCATTCCTTTGAAAAATACTTGAGCAAAACATTCTATTTCCTCTCTTCTAGTTAAAAGTGAAATGCCATGTAATGAACACATGACATTCAACATTTCCTGGTATCTTCGCTCCTCTGTTTGCTTCAATGAAGTATTTAACACGCCAGTGAGTAGAGAAATAATTTTTTCCTGATGTATTTATGCATTGTCATTTTTGTTTACATTTTTCATCAGAGTAATGCATCAAGCTTTAAGGGCTGTCCACACTGCCAACAACAATGACAACTGTAACTATAACAATAACAATAACAATATGAGCGTCCATACTGACCAACTATAGGGAAAACCTCTCAGCTGGCCTGAATTAGTACACAGGCCTACGGGCACAAGCCCGTAAAACCCTGCACCGCTACTTCAGGGTTAACCCTTGCAATACATAAAGGGAAACATGGGCCCCCAGCTATGAATGCAAATGGTTTAGTGCTAGTGATCATTGTAGACATTTATTGTTTTAAAAGGATGTTTTGCATGTGAGGTCCTATATATCCATGAATGTCTAGCGTGTGTTTGTCAGTGACAGGGGCGCTGTTACGAATTCCAGGCCCCCTGACGGAATTTTCGGTTAGGTTCCCCTAGCAAGATTTACAGGTTCTGATTATCAGGCTTTCTGTGGGCCTCTAGTAGTGATGGGGGATCCTTAGATTTGGAATACCCTTTGTTTAATTAACAGTTTATAGACTACTTGGTTGAATTGTGGTTATACTTATCCATCTAAGGACATTTTTTTTTTTTTTTTTTTTAAATATATCAGATTGGATATGCTGTTGATGATATAATTATGCAGATTAAGTCTTTATAATCTTTTATCATGCCTGGCTATCAAACTGAAAAAAAGCATCGTTTTTGGACACATTTTCATTTTACAAATAGTAAAGGTTACAATTAATGTGATTTAAGTAACGCTATAATATGTTAAGCAAGCCTGCCTTGTTTGATGGGTTGTGAAAGGTCAAGCTGGGCAAGGCATGCCAGGCCAGGAACAAGGTGGACAGACACGGTTACTGCCTGTGATATTGATTGATGATTGATTTCATAATCTTTCCTTACCTTTTAGAAATATAACTCATGTTTTAATGTGATGCCTTTAAAATTTGATGGATTCTGATTGGCTCTTCACACAGTCTGAACAATTATATTGTTCTTCATGTTATTGTTATAGTGTGGGGTGCGGACGTTGCCATTGTTATGAGCTAGAGTGATTATTAAAAAACTTTACAGTAATTGATATAGTTAGCGTTGGCGGTGTGGACGGGCCCCCTCAATGATAATACATTGCTTAACATTCCTGTGACATTCGAACGCGACACAACAACACCAGAATTACCAAACTGACAAACGTCCTGCTGTGCCCCACTTGCAGGACTCCAAGGCCATGGGCTTGTTTGGAAGAAATGACATGCTGAAAGAGGGCTGGAGCGGCCATTACAGCCAAAGCTTCATCTACTTTGACAACTGCTCAGCCCTCCTCACTCCTCAAGTTAGTAGGGGAGGGACAGGCGCACAGATGCCAGTGCCATAACCATTTAACCAATTTGCTGTTCTTATGGCTTATATATGTGTCTGTTTGTGCTCCTCTCAGTCATACTACAAAGAGTTTGTGCCAGCTCACCCTCTTGTCAGCCCTGTGGTGAGTCTTGTTGGAATTGCATTCATTAGAGCCTATTTTGTTGTCACAGATGAGATTTGATTTTGAACTCAATGTTCTTAAGACTGTTTTTCAAGTCAGTTTCATTATGATTTCAGGTATTTGATCTAAAGCCAGTGATAAAATAATATGTTTTACTCTTGAGGACTAAAACCATTTTAATCAGACTCAGGCTTTGTAATTAATAATTGAGGAGAAACCTAAATACAGGGAAGTGTTATGTTCTATATTTATGTTGGTGTTTTGTGGTGAAGCTTTGAACTTTTGTAATATGAACTACCAATATAAAAGACCTGGTCTTTTGTTTACGCATGGTCTGTGTTAAGACAAGGTTCTGATATGTTTTGGGTAATAAACACATTTTGGTGAGGGACAACATTCATGCTTTTCCCCTGACTTGGAATGTTGCACAGGCCGATGAGAGTGCACTGAATCAGAGTGGGACAATCCTGTTTGAAGACAAACCAGTAAGTTTTTAACTCTTTCCTTAGCATGTTCTTTTTTACAATGTGTGCACTGTGTTGATAACCATAGTTATGTGTGCTAAGTGAGTGTTGTATCTTGGTAGACCATAGGTGCTGTGGCCAAGGCATGGTCAGATAGCCCTTACCTCTTCATAGTGAGTGTCCAGATAGGCCGACGAGAAGGCGGAGAAGATGAAAGGCCTAATGGTAATCAGGCTAAATATCCTTTCATAAGTAAGTGAGACACTTCTTTCTTACCTTGTTTTTCAGAAAGCCAGTTACACCATTTGTAATCTTACATGCAGCTTGTGTTGACCCCCAAATGTGTGTGTGTGTGTGTGTGTGTGTGTGTGTGTGTGTGTGTGTGTGTGTGTGTGTGTGTGTGTGTGTGTGTGTGTGTGTGTGTGTGTGTGTGTGTGTGTGTGTGTGTGTGTGTGTGTTTTTTTGCATGTATACTTGCATTCATCTTTAGTGAATGTGGAGATGAAGGGTCCCCGTGAGTACTCCTCACCTGCAGACTGGCCCCTCATGATGGTAAGTTTTCCATTGGATCTCTCCTTGCCTGACCTCTGCCATGTGGCGGCTATGTGTCTTCATATAGACACCCTTCTGAAACATTCTTTAGGCCACCTGCCTCCTTGTGTCTTTGTAAACACATATGACCTCCTTCCCTGGCAGTTCTACATGGTCATGTGCATCGTGTATGTGTTCTTCGGGGCCCTGTGGCTGCTCTGGTCGGCCTGCTACTGGAGAGACCTACTGAGGATCCAGTACTGGATTGGTGCCGTGATCATTCTGGGAATGCTGGAAAAGGCTGTATTTTACTCAGAGTACCAGAGCATTCGCTACCATGGCGATTATGGTTTGTCCAAACCCTCTACTCCTCTGGTTTTGCTAGTTACAATGACCTTTTTCCATATCTATATTGTCCCTAGTATCAATACATGTAGAAAGATG
The DNA here is from genome assembly GCF_900700415.2 of Clupea harengus. Classification (NCBI taxonomy): domain Eukaryota; kingdom Metazoa; phylum Chordata; class Actinopteri; order Clupeiformes; family Clupeidae; genus Clupea; species Clupea harengus. The sequence goes on from NC_045165.1 coordinate 7,895,626, forward strand.
ATTTTCTGTGTCTTACTGCTCACTGTCTCTTAAAACTGCTATATTTTCCTAAAGTCCAAGGCGCTGTCATATTTGCTGAGCTGCTCTCTGCACTGAAGAGATCTCTAGCACGAATCCTGATGCTCATTGTCAGCCTCGGCTATGGGATCGTCAGGTGAGTCTGCCAGCATCTGAATCACATCACCCAGAGAAATGGCCCAAGACCCAACATAACATGACACTGTCACACCCACGTGTCATATCTGACCTGTCATCTCTCTTGCTCCCAGTCCTCTTCACTGAAAGAAGAAGCTATTGTTTCTTTTGCAAGAGACAGAGAGGGATGTTGGTGCTGAATACTACTCTCTTCCACAGGCCTAGGCTGGGGACCACCGTCCATCGTCTGGTGGCAGTGGGGTTGCTGTACCTGCTCTTCTCCTCTGTTGAGGGTGTCCTCAGGGTGACGGGGGTGGGTTGCAGCTCCTCATAGCTCCTGACAACACACATGATTTTTCAGTGTCAAGTTAGGATTAAATGACTGTTAGATTATAACATATAAATTATTAACATTGGAGGAGGCTCTACGTATTAGATTTTTATGTGCATCTTACTTGTTCAGGACTGTAACATTACATCAGCCTGCTGTGTCCTTTATTTTTAACATGTTTTAAAGTTGGCCTGTGATGGTGATGAGTGAATGTGTGACAAATACTTCCCTCACCTTTCAGGGTTTCTATGGCACTGTGGCGCTGGTGGCCAATCTGAGCCTCTCCCTCATTGACTCCTGTGTCATGTGGTGGATATCCTTTCTAAAGAATGAGCATTAAGGAGCACATACTTGACAATCTCTGATTAAATATGTTCTTGTTTGTGATTTTGCTTATGTACAGGTGTACACATCTGTACAGATGTTTGTAAAAACCTAACTAGCACCAGATGTGTGGTATGTTCCTTGACTAAGTGATGTGCACATCTTCATCAGTCTGTCCCAAACAACAAGACTTCTTACGCTACGCAGAAATTTAGTGAAGCTTTCTCTATATCGGCACTTTACCAACACACTCATCTTTTCAGTGTTAGGTAAGGATGATTGTAATGTATATGTGTTTGTGTTTGTGTTTGTGTTTGTGTTTGTGTTTGTGTGTGTGTGTGTGTGTGTGTGTGTGTGTGTGTGTGTGTGTGTGTGTGTGAGTGTGTGTGTGCGCATGCATGTGTGTTTGAGTTTATGACGCTGATGTCCATTTTTTGTAGCCTCCATTGTATTTGTTATCTGGACAACCAAAGTCTTCAAACTTGTTGATTGCCAGACTGTGAGTATGAATTAACTAAATTAATTAAGATAGATTTCAGTATATGGAAGGGGTTTTATTTTAATTGAGGTCAGCAAACTGCTAAGAGGAGAGTGAGTATACATGAATGTGCTGTCTTGATCATCTCTGTGTGTTTGTCAGGGATGGAGGGATCTCTGGGTAGATGATGCCTTCTGGAGGCTACTCTTCTCCTCCATCCTGCTTGTCATTATGGTGCTGCTGCGGCCTTCAGTCAACAGCCAGAGGTTAGTTAGTGTGTGTGTGTGTGTGTGTGTGGGGGGGGGGGCATTCCTGTTATGTAACATATTAGTCAAATTATCTTAAGCAGGCATATCCAGTCCCCAATGAACAATAGACACAGTAGGAAACTAGAGGAACAGGATCTAATAGTGTCAATAATATATGGTATGGTACCAGGGATTAAGCGTGGAAGAACACATTTATTGAACCTGCCTCAGTGTGTAAATGAGTGGTCTATGGCCTGTGCCTGTGGTCTGTAAAGAAAGGAAACAGAACTATTACAGTCGAAATAATCTACAAATACGGGACAAAATAATATATACTTAATAAGCAGTGTAATAATAATATACACAGATAAACTGTGTAACTGACTAGGATAGGTTATGAGCTGCCAGAGTAGACTGCGTTGGACATGAAGGCAGCATCAGAAATGGTGTCACTGGAGCCATTACAGGACATCATAAAGGCTGCTTTTGTGGTGGGTTGTATAGATACTGCTGCTTTAGCTGTCTGTAGAATAAGACTGTAATGTAGATCACATCTCACTCAAGCTCCTACCTTATACTGGAATATTGACTAATGCACTGGTTCTTTCCCGTGCTTCTATCAGGTTCTCCCATTCTCCTCTCATAGATGATAACGATGAGGAAGATGAAGATGAAGCCAAAGAACCCATGTTGAACACGGCTTTTGGTGAGTTAGAACATAAACCAACAACTTTTAGAACTTTTAGACATTTGTGATGCGTGGACATTTCTGGGTCACACTAATGGCACTCTGAGATTCTTCTGAATGAAGAGTGCGTTACAAATGAAATGAATTATTATTATTATTATTATTATTATAATGTTTCTCACACAACCAATGGCTTTGATTTGATGGCGGTCAGAGGGCATGAAGATGAGGGGCTCAAAGCTGGAGACAAATGGGGCCCAGAAACTTCTCAGTAAAGAGGTGAGGTTCATCTATGCATCTATTTAAAGGGCCATAATCAGTGCATTTCTTATAATGTTACACAATATTAATGTATATTCTATGTTAAAGTTAACATATCTACTTGTAAACAGTGGGTTTAGTAACTTCAGTCTGATGTCGTTTTATCTAGTATTACATTTTTTAAGTTTTTTACTAAAGCCAATTTCAGCATTGCTTGATGTATTTTTGATTGGACATATTTGCATTTCATGAGCTAAGATGTGGGAAATGCCATTTTCTTTTTGTGGGGACAGGATGAAGACCTCAAGTGGGTGGAAGAAAACATTCCCACAACTGTGGCTGATGTGTAAGTGTCTTTTGAACACCATTGGAACAGTAGTGGTCAATCAGAGTGTCCTTTGAACACCATTGGAACAGTAGTGGTCAGTCAAATAAGTACTGTAATACAGCTGCACATTTTTCACAGTGTGTAGAGACATTTGAGGAAAGATTTCAGAATAGGCACATTGTACTGTATATTATATGACCAGATCTACAACAGATAGTAATACACAGACAAATATATTGAGACCTTTTTTTTTTTTTATTCTCTTGTTCCTTTCGTTCACAGAGCCCTTCCTGTTATGTTGGACGAGGAGGAGGTAAAGGAATGTCTTTCTTCGTCTCCCACTGTCTCGTGATCTCTAGTCACATTCTTATCTATTAGAAGCTTGCAGTCAGATGTTCTATTGTAGCAGCCCTTGCTAGACCATACCTAATTATACATAATTCTCTCACTTATTCCTTTATCCTACCTTCCCCTTCTTTTTTTCTCTGCAGGAAATTCAGAAAACTAAAATGGAAAGATCTAAAATGGAGTAGACACGGAAGAAGAGGAAAAGCAGGAGTGACACATCAGTACACTGAGCAGCTGTACATTTTATGTGGTCTGCCTGGTGCCTAGAAATATTACTGTTTAGATGCACATGATTGGCATCTGGTCATTTTATTTTGTATACATGGTATAGCAGTGTTAAGTCAATGCTGCCAGTTAGTTCACTTCGAAATAGGCTGCCAAGATTTTCTTACTTGAACCTGTGTAACATTATGCCTTTTCTTGTTTGCAACACCATGCATTATCACTTATACGATTGTAAAATTTTGGTGCATCATGTCTGTCATTCAGTGCTTTATGTCACTCTCTCTTCAAAATTCCCCCATTCTTAATGATACTTTGTGTGCAGTCTATTACAGGGATGGTCAATAGGGTGATTAACTTATTTATTTTTGTGTCACTATGTTTAAGTTTTAAATGGGCAGTAGGCTATATAATGTTTGTAATGATGTTACTATGCAGTTTCTTTATGTGAATTTCTGTTGTTGGGGATTAAACTTTCTATCAAATACTATTTTGTCATGTAATCTGTTGAACTATTTTATTTTACACACATTACTTCGACATTGACCCATTTAAATAGGCCTAATATTTTTTTTGTTATGCAGATCCGGTCGAAAGGTAATTCTGGGGAGTAGGCTACTTTCTATCTAAATTCATATATCCTTTATAACATCTGTTATGTTTGTAATATATGTATTACATAGGTTATGTATTTTGCAAGATACCCAAAATTATTACCAAAATCAACTTACAAACAACAGGCTGGAACGCTTAACCGTGTTTGAAGTAATGGATCAGAAGCATGCATTAGAGTGGTAAATATTGTGAAAAATATGATTAGTCGAATCGATTAATTGAATTATTAAGTCCACATATATTCATATACATTCACAGACAGTATAGATAGTTAAATGCAACAGACATCTCAAGATGTCAGAGGTGTGGCCTCATGATGCCTTGTGCCCATGGGAAGGGGTGAAGGGAGGGGGCGCTATTCGGGCCACAGGAGAGCGTGAGGGGAAATCAGGAGGCCCAATGGCAGAGACAGCCATAGAAGGGATGTGAAACAATGGTCAGTCACTTCAGACAAACATGAAAGACAGAGGTGCATTATAATACAAAAGTTATTATCCACAGTCAACACCAGATGTGTTTCTCATTGTTTGCCCAAGTAAAAGGTTCCCAGGAACAAATAGGAGATCAGAGAATTCCTCTGTATCCTGACTTTTGGCTCTCTGGTCAGTTTTGTAAATTGAATCATTTTCAGAGTGCTTTCCATTTTACAATTTGTAAAAAAAAAATTGGCATGATCTGTATGATGTAGACATGTTCGAAAAGCCTCACACCTCCACCTATAATTCGTCTCTCGTGAGTCCATGGGCGGGGATCACGTGCCTGTCACAACAGCATTAGTGCATCACTTCACTTGCTGAAGACTTGCTGCCTGGCCTGCTGACTGTGTGGACATACTCTGCATTTGAGGCAGCGCCCACAATAACTTTATTTACTCAGTTGACCGAATATATCTTCATGGTACAAGACGACGGTTGTATTTTGAAGAATGGGCTGAGAAAGTGGCTGTTCATTTGTTAAAATTTAAATGTTCGTTTTTGGTTGAGTAGCTAGCTAACTAGCATAACAGCTAACGCCAGAAGCTGTAGGCTAAATAGCCTAACAAACATTAACTATTGAGAACATTTTATAAAGTGACACGACGATGGTGTAGATATTATGATGTATTAGAGTTACGCAAAGTATAAGAAATGGGCAAGTTTCGCCTTGGACACTTTGTTTAGTCAAAGGCTACATTTAACATTCGCTAGTTTGTGGTGCTGGTTTGACAAGATGGCTTGCTTGGTTAGTTGACAGTCCGTAGTTGTTTCTTCAGTTACCTTGTGTTGTCTTTGCGAAGGTTAGCTAACTAACATAAATAGATGCCACGCTGTTCTTTGAACTGCGTCTTTTAGTCCAGCAAACGTGACTAAATTACCATTGAAATCATAGCTAGTCAGCCAACGTTAACGGAAGCTACGTCCGAGACTCCTTCACCATGCATGATGCCTATGAGCCTGTCCCTATTTTGGAGAAGTTGCCGCTCCAGATTGATTGCCTGGCGGCTTGGGGTAAGTTCCTCTACCGATGTAGTACCTGGAGACATTGAAAACAAAATGTAATTGGGCTTGGTTGCTCTTGTGTAGGAGACAGCAGGTTACAGCATTACGTACACAGGTGTCAACTGGCCTGCTAGCATACGGTGTTTACACTTTTATTCTGTATTTCGTATCGTGCTTTCTTCTATTTGTTTGAAGTAGCCCCTTTATTACGCAGATCTGTTTTATCACAGAACACAAAATACGAAGGGTTAGTTTATGGTAGCGTTAACGTGAACAATGCAGCATTAGCCATTTTTTTATACCATTTATGCCTGTAACTTAATGCTGCTGTGGATATCGTATTCACAGAGGACTGGCTTCTTGTGGGGACAAAACCAGGCCATCTTCTGTTGTATAGGATCAAGAAAGATGCAGGTAAAAGGCGTGATGCCGCCATAATGTACAATACGAAGGTACCCGATTGATTGTTTTCAATTTGCAAGCAGCCTGTGGACCATGATGTAGTGTCTTCCCAACATCCTTCATCTCTCACAGGTACCAATAGGTTTGAGGTGACCTTAGAGAAGTCCAACAAGAACTTTTCAAAGAAGATTCAGCAGGTACATTCATTGAGCTCTCACACTTACATTCAATTCTTAAATTTAAGAACTCATTTAGAATAACACACATGTAGTTATTAAGATTCTCAGAATATAAAATTGGCTGTAACTGGCTACAATATTCAAAGTGATGCTACATTGGCCTCCTCTTATTAGTAGGGCTGGTGGCTTGGAATCAGTTTTCTTATTTGAGGAAATGTGTCTTAAATTTGACAGGACACCTAAACAATCAACTACGGGTGACATTTTCTATGGTAGTGCTCTTACAGCATAGCAGCATATAACTAACTTGTTGGTTATTACTTTGTACTTATGAAATGTGGTGAGTTAAATTTTTCCCTGTTGTCAAAAGGGGCCCTGCCATGAAACGTTTGGGAACCACTGGTTTACCCAGAGACCTCTCAGGACGTTGGAAATGTTGTGACCGTAGTGAATTAATGATGGTTTGTCACTGGCTGTGTAGCCTATGGGATGCTATGATTCCAATGGCAAGAGGATAGAATACGAGTTTTGACCTGGTCTATCACACCTGTACAACAATCCATCAATTAATTCAATACATTCTGTTCCCCCTAGCTGTATGTGGTGTCGCAGTACAAAATTCTGGTCAGCCTTCTTGGTAAGATGCCTTGATATTGTTTGCACGGTTGCTGTACAATGTACAAGACCTTTGGATGTTGACTAGCAGTATTGATTATATGTTTGTTTTCTCTACAGAGAATAACATCCATGTGCATGACCTCCTGACCTTCCAGCAGATCACTGTCGTAACTAAGGCCAGAGGGGCCACGCTCTTTGCTTGTGATCTTCAGGTCTGTTGTAGATGTGTCATCATTGCCTTCCCGTACTGTACATTTTTGTACTCGTTGACTTGTCAACTTATTCCATATTTCTTCTTTCTGTCTTATTTCATTCTCCTGGCCCGTTGTCAATATGTTCCTCTATGTTTCTGTAGCATTCCGCGTCTGGAGAGGCAAAGTTAAGGATGTGTGTGGCTGTGAAAAAGAAGCTTCAGCTGTATTACTGGAAAGACAGAGAGTTCTACGAGCTGCAGGTGAGAGAGTAGACATGAAGGAGGCCTTCATGAGCGGTGTCTGTGAGTGTATTCCTGTCAGCGGTTTCATAATAATAAGCTAGTGACACTGCTTTCCTAGGGGGATTTTGCTGCTCCTGACATCCCCAAGTCCATGGCATGGTGTGAGAGTTCAATCTGTGTAGGATTCAAGCGGGACTACTACCTTATCCGAGTGAGTTTTCATATTTTCTCTCATGCTAAAAATATCCAGTGTCAGACATTCTAAGCTGAATGGCTAATCCATTAATGAGGGTCAAATGCCCAAATGCTATATGTGATGTAGAACCTCCTTTAAAATCCCTGTACCTGTCTTTCAGATGGATGGTCGTGGTTCTATCAAGGAGCTCTTTCCTACTGGAAAACAGTTAGAGCCCTTGGTTGCCCCATTGGCTGATGGGAAAGTGGCAGTGGGCCAGGATGATCTTACAGTTGTACTAAATGAGGAGGGAGTTTGCACCCAGAAATGTGCACTCAATTGGACAGACATTCCTGTTGCCATGGGTACTGTTCCAACTTTTATATATTTTACAAAGTGAAATAGTTTGACCTCTTGCAAAACATCTTATGCTAAGTGTTAACATTTACATTTAACATCTAGTCAAAATGTGGCATTCCTTTGTTCATCATTCCTTTGTTTAAGTTTTCCAAATTTACAATTGTGTCCCAGCCTGATAGCCAGCCAGAAAGAAAGAAAAAACGCACAGAAACAGATACATTTGTCCACTGTCCTTTTTGAATGAATATGATTTTAGAAAAAGATTGAACATGCAGACAAGCATTTACTGGCTTTGTGGGAATATGTTTAGTGTTAATGTTTGTGTTTATTATTAAGTGTAAACAAGACTTTCCCGCTGCTGTTTTGTAGAGCAGCCAAGTGCTATAAGTGAAATGACTGATTTATGCTGTTTGGACTCAGTAGTTCTATTACAGCAGTTCCCCAGTTGCTCAACAGAGAGAGCATAGAACTCCTATTATGAGTTCTGTTCACTGAGTGTGGGAAAAGGCCGTGGAGCCCCCAAGTTGGGATGGAGATGCTCTTCCAGACAGTAACTGCTTGTTCGGCCCTTTATTGTACTCATCCAACCCAGTAAACCTTTGACCCATTCCCTTTCTATCAGTCCTATCTGTCTTTGGTCAGCTTGCCTTTCCAGACAAGCCCACAGTCTAAACAGAGACCGTGCTAGTGGGATTCTCTGGAACACAAATGACAAAAAACTGTGCGGATGTTGTGTGGGCTACTAAGAATACAACAATCACAAAACAACAGTTATGCCTTTTTCTGGTTTAGATAGCTTTTAAAATAAAAAAAGAATAGGAAATGATCTGTCATTGCTCAGGTTTCAAATCACTATCTACTTCCCTATTTAAAATGCTAGAGCAGAACTAGAGCTGTCCTCAAAAGTGACCTTCAGTCATTTCCTTACTCCGTCCAAATGGCAGCTTGATGAAGGCTCTACCCCAGGGCTTTGGCCCTCTGTCTCCAATCACATTTCCTGCCACTCGCCAGCCCAGGAGACTTGGATGTCTCCGAACCTTAGCTTTGTTGCAAGAAGCACTGATTCAGTTTTGCCAAATCCCTTCCTCTCAATTCCAAACCATCCGTTTGCTGAAGAAGGCTATTGTTTCATTCTCAATACCTTGTGTTGTTCTTAACGTCCCACAGATTTAATTAACATCAGTAAGGAAATACCATTCAGTGTTCTTTGTGTGTGTGTGTGTGTGTGTGTGTGTGTCTGGGGGGATTATTATGTAGCACTATGTGTACTGTTTTCTGTCTTTTGTCTCTTCACCTCATCTCTCTCCCCTTCTCTTAATTGCTCAGAGCACCAACCTCCGTACATCATAGCTGTGCTTCCACGCTACGTAGAGATCCGCACCTTTGAGCCGCGGCTGCTGGTGCAGAGTGTGGAGCTGCAGAGGCCTCGCTTCATCACCTCTGCAGGGTGAGAGACGCCTCCTCACTACACATGTGCATGCCTCGTATATGTGGAATACAGGGGTGAACAGTACAGTACTGAAGTCTTCTTTCTGTATGGAATCATCAATTATATCCATCCATGCGGGTTTAGGGTGAAACAAAATGGAATGAGAACCCAACACAAACAAGTACTGGTAAAAGTAAAGGAACATTATACAACAGTTTGACACTTTTTCAGCAACAACTAACTTAATTTTTTTGGTAAATAGTCACGTGAAGGATAGATAAACACACCTCTTTCCCACTAGCTGTGCAGGCTATGCACTATGTTGTTGTGTGGTTGGGGTTTGAACACCCCTCGAAAAAGTAAGAACAGCCTTCACACAACGACATCTCCAACCATAAAGCCAAAAGATGCCAGTTAGCATGTTTACAAGCTTTTTCCAGGGGCAACCAGACTGTTGGTGCATGCTTTTTAGGTCGATTTTAGGCTAATCCCCCAGAACAAGAACCCTGAAAAACCAACTACTGTTCCGTATGGCAGTGCTCTTACAGCATAGTAGCCTGTAACTAATCTATTTGGTGATGAGTTTATAGTCCACTTTGTACTTGCGTATATAATATGGTCAGAGCCCACTGTTTAGCCTATATGTTAAAAGGAGGGGAGGGGTGTAACATGTTGCGATAGTCATATTGTCATCATTATTGGTACAGTTACAAATTTTACTTAAGCTCGATCTTAACTGATTCAGAAACAGTGATTTCCATCCTCTCCCAGCTGGCTCTAGGAACCTTAGTATCATGGGTCATGTTCCAGGCAGGAGATGTGCTTGTACATGTATGCATTGTCATGCGAGTAGTATCTACTGAATGACTCAATGTAATTACTGGGACACCAGCTGCTAAGGGGAATTAAACACCAGCAGGATGCCTCAGGTGTCTTGCCATCTTGGATTAATTCATTAGCTGGCTTGTTTTCTGGGGCTTTTATATAACAGTTAAACACTGTGATACAAATGCATGTGTTCTCAAATCTTATTCTGTCACTGCTATTCTTTGAAGAAAAAAGGCCAGACTTGTGCAGTTTCTCCCCTGTGGATAAGTCAAACTGAAGTCTCTCTCTTCCCCACCTCCATTCTCTTCCTGTTTCAGGCCTAACATTGTGTACGTGGCCAGCAACCATTTTGTGTGGCGTCTTGTGCCCGTCTCCATTGCCAGCCAGATCCGGCAGCTCCTTCAGGACAAGCAGTTTGAGCTGGCGCTTCAGCTGGCGGTGAGCAGCCCCACAATAAACCCCCACGGGCCTGAGCGCTCCCAAACAGGTCCAGAATGCAAATGTGCACTGCAGAGTGATTTCTCATTCAAATCCCCCCAGCTCTGTTTCATATTCCCTGTTCGTAGCTGAAACAGTACAGTATTATGCCAGCGACTGCACACACAATACCCAGGGAACAAAAGTGTTGACAAAGTATGGTTTTGCAAGTCTTCTTTGATGAATTGTCTGCTTAATAAAATTAACTCAGACAAAAACCATGTCAGAATCTATAGAAAGGAGAATAGGAATGCTTGGGCTGCTTGCTGTTGGTCTCAATCGAGTGTTCAGTCCAATGCTTTACACATTGTTGAAACAGCTGAGTCTGAATACCCCCCTCATCTTGTTATGACCCCTCATACCTCACTCTCCCTGTGCTGCTCTCCCTGTGTCCCCAGAAGATGAAGGACGATTCTGACGGGGAAAAGAGTCAGCAGATCCACCACATCCAGAATCTATACGCCTTCAACCTCTTCTGCCAGAAACGCTTTGACGACTCCATGCAAGGGTTCGCCAAACTAGGAACAGGTGGGCTAGCTAGCAAGGAGGAAAGCTTATAGATCCAGCTAGTAGTTTTCTTGGAATGTTTAGTTTTCTTGGGATCGGAAGAGTTGTGAAGAGCTCCCCTGTTGTGTTTTCAGATCCCACTCACGTGATTGGGCTGTATCCAGACCTGTTACCAGCAGACTACCGCAAGCAACTGCACTACCCCAACCCACTGCCTACGCTGTCAGGAGCCGAACTGGAAAAGGCCCATCTCGCTCTGATTGATTACCTTACTCAGGTGCGAATTTATTTGAAATTATGAAAAAGTACACTTTAACGCCTGAGTCTGCAAGGTCATGCATGCCTGTTATCATTACAATGTGTTGGTGTAAACCCTCTTAAATCCTTCCACCTGGTGCTCTCCATGCAGAAACGCAGTCACCTAGTAAAGCAGCTGAACGACTCCGACCCTTCTACAACCTCCCCCCTTATGGAGGGCACGCCCACCATTAAGAGCCGCAAGAAACTGCTGCAGATCATCGACACCACCCTCCTCAAGTGCTACCTCCATGTAAACCTCTTTTCTCCATAGTTCTGCTTCCTCTTACTGTGAATGCTGTTACTAATGGTTCCTTTTAAATGAACAGAAGTGCTCTGTTGAAACATTGCATACTTTTACCCCCTCTAGACCAATGTGGCTTTAGTGTCACCTCTTCTGCGTCTGGAGAACAACCACTGCCACATTGAAGAGAGCGAGTATGTGCTAAAGAAGGCCCACAAATACAGCGAACTCATTATCCTCTATGAGAAGAAGGGTTTGCACCAGAAAGGTACCCCAAAGATCTGCCCTTTGCTGTCTTTCCCCCCCCCTCGTACACCATTGATAGTGGCACTGTTACGAATGCCTCTTGATATTGCCATTTGCTCCATCTACGTAACATGGATTTTGTTGAACACAGATGTTCAGTATTTTGCAATTGCCTAGCTTCAATATTAGATTAAAGACCGCTGGTATAAGGCAACAATAAGTACCACAATAAGTACCACATGTTAAAAACAAACCACAATGAGGGGAAAACAAAACAAAACATGGTTCTCTGTTCTCCGCTTTTATGAGATCTCTGTGGCTTTCTCAAATTGAGTTGTGGAAAGAGCTTATACCTATATATGCTTATATTGAACAGCTGATTGGAGCTTGAAAGCTAATAAGCTGCTTTGAGGTCCAGACACGCGGTGGCCCGTGGTGGTCCTTAAGCGGGAGAGAGAGCCATCTGAGTGTTGGGCCGATCCCTGTTGTTCGTGGCGGTGGCTTGAGGCCTGCTCTTGTTCACAGCGAGTGGTTTTCATCCGTAATTCTCAGCTGCTGTGGTGATGTCATGCTCCTCAGTGCAGGCAGCTGGGGATGAGCCGCCCTCTCACTCCCATGGTCTCTTGCTCACTCACTCTCTGGCTTCCCCCCCCGTGTAGCCTCATTGATCAGCCAGTTAAACTAGCGGCGCTGCCAAGGCAAAGCTCCAGCTCAGCACCACATTGCATATTACATCACAGGGGTCATCCAAAATCCTCTTTTCCCCATGTTCTTCTCAATTGTTGGTCCTCTCATGCTCTACTTGACCCCCTTCGCTCACGCACTCATTCCTTCACTCTGAGCCAGCACTCTGTTTTCTTTTCTTTTTTTCTTCTTTTCTTCTTTCCTTCATCTCCTCCTCCCTCTGATCTGCAGCCCTGCAGGTCCTCTTGGACCAGTCTACCAAGGCCAATTCGCCACTGAAGGGCCATGAGAGGACAGTGCAGTACCTACAGAGACTGGGTGAGAACCGCACAGGCGTTTTTTTTTTACACATACACACACTTCTTCTTTTTTGCCTCTGGTCATGTTTGTTTACGCCAAGCACAAGCACACTGCATACCCCACAAATAAACACAGGCGACCTTGAGTTAACTTCTCTCCCTCCTCTCTGCCAACTCCCAGCTTCAGACCTGCATTCCCTCAGCATATTTATTTTCCCAGTGTGTGCATTTTGTCTGAATGGCTATTAAATGCTCTGGAATAGGTTGTTAGTTTTTTTTGGCTTTAGCCTACATGGATATTGTAAACCCTTCTACAGTGCATACTGCAGTGATATTCTCATGCATACCTTATTGTGCTAAAACCACACCAGAATACCAGAAATGCAATAGTAAGGTACCAGTATTGTACCAAAATCAATTAAATTCAATTGTATGTATATAGCTCCAAAACAATAAAATTGTCTCATGGCACTTTACAGAGCCCAGGACCTGAACCCCCTTAGAGCAAGCACAATGGCAACAGGGGCAAGGAAAAGCTCGCTGTTACCAGGGAGAAACCTTTAGCAGAACCCCGACTCATAAGGGGGGGGCCCATCTGCTTGGATCCTGACTGGTATAGAGGTAGAGATAGAAAAAGAAGGGGAGGAGGGGCTTGTGGCAGAAGGGGAGGAGGAGGTGGGGAGGGAAACGATCAGAAACATGGCATGGCAAACCAGAATTGGTATCACCATCCTTTTTTACTAAGGAGAAGAGGAAATTGTAAATGCCCAGACCCATACATGGACCTTTGGACCAATGGGTCTATAGCGCTCAGCAGTGTCTTCCAGGCAGATGGCCAAGGTTTTCAATACCAAAATAATCTAGTTGATGCCATTGACCATTCAAACTAATCAGACATGCTCTAATAATTCAAGCAGATTCCTTATGCAGAAATAGGCAAAGCCTCCGATTACTGTTTGTTGTATTATGGATAGCTGTGTTGCCTATGTTTGATATGGCTTAGAGGTAGCCTAAACTCTCTGAGCATTTGGGTATACAGCAGTAATGTGGTTATTATGAAAAGATAATCTTTACATTCCTTCTTTTTTCTTGAGATATTCCTGTTAGTGCTAGCCTGAATTATGCTTCATTAATGGGAAAGTGCACTTATTTCAGCTGTTTACAACCACACAGTCAACCAGAGCTTATTGTAACCAATGTATCTTTGGAGAAACGTCCAAGTCTTTACTGCTTACTATTCTTTTATACAGCAATGTGAACTAATGCCCTGGCTCCGCCTGCCTGTTATTACCAGTTCAATATTGGCTGCACTTTGTATATTGTGTAGTGAATCTGTGTTTGGATCTACTGGGCACAAAACAGTCAAAGTCAAAAAGTCAAGAGTCAGTGTCTGAGTTGTATGGCATTGCCCACTTGAATACACCAGCCTCAACCCGGGCCATGCACATACGCAGAGCCCTCACAAACATACCTGACTCACATTCACTTCTGTTCACTCATATTCATCCCAAACACTATGCATGAGCCCTATCTAACCATTTCTTTCTGTGTATTTCTCCAGGCGTGGAGAACATGGGCATCATTTTTGAGTTCTCTCCTTGGGTGTTGAAAACCTGCCCCGAGGATGGCTTAAAGGTACAAGAATGAAGTAATGAGACCGTTGTGAGACATGGTGGTGATATGAGATACGTAGACCAGAGAGAATGGGAAGCATAATAAACTATTAATCTTCCACTTTTACCAGGAGGTTTTTTCCTATTCTAAGAATATGAGTCCAGTATAATTTTTAGTGTTGCGCTTGTTGTGAAGGCAGCACCTTTTTCTCTTATTCATCATTATTTGTACCCATGCTCCAGTAGATTAGCCTTGTGAGCTAACAGATATCTGCAGTATGTGTCTGACTCGGCCATGTAGCGTAGCTATGTCAGTTATCGGACAGTGTCAAACATCGGCCATTCTGTTAAACAATCAAAATGCTAAGTTTAATAATGGATTAACAATCTATAACTTCAGTTTAATAATGGATTAACATGACAACGCGAACGTTTGCCGATAACACACGCCGTCCGATAATTCACACTGTTACGATTTGTCATCTTGGGTCAGATCTTTACTGAGGACCTGCCCGAGGTGGAGGCGCTTCCACGAGACCGAGTGCTGAACTTCCTGAAAGAAGGCTTTAAGGAGCTGGCCGTGCCCTACCTGGAGCACATCATCCACGTGTGGGAAGACACGGTGCCCGAGTTCCACAACGTGCTGATCGAGCTGTACCTCGAGCGCGTGCAGGCCCTCATGAAGGAGTATCTCGTCTCTCTGCCTGAGGGTAGGAACCCAATGAGATTCAACACTAACCTGAACCCCTTTTTTTTAAACGTTTGTCAGTTTGTTTTACCTCTTAACTGGGCGGATTTTTGTTATTGCCTTGTGTTTATCAGCTTTTATCCTCTGTTCCTCTCTTTCTATTTCTCTCCCGTCTCTTGCCTCTGGTGAGTAGGAGTGCCTGCGGTAGCTGCAGGCCAGGAGGAAGGCCAGTTGGGGGAGTTCAGAAACAAGCTGCTGAACTTTCTGGAAATTTCCAGCAACTACGAGCCAGGGCGCCTCATCAGCGACTTTCCTTTTGATGGTGAGTCTGTGGTGACTCCCAAGGAGTTCCCTTTAGAGAAGTTCCTAGCATAACTAGTTTCACGTGATGTTCTACTGTTTGCTATTGTTATGAACAAGTATGAATGCTGACTGTTAGTGTCAATGAGGACTACTGATAATAAACAGGTTGTACTGTCCAGGAGCTTAATCTCAGACCTCCCGTTGAGAGCTACAGGGAAGTGTCATATGGACTCATTCAGCCATTCAGAGGATTGGGCACATAAAGCTAAATGTTCTTCCAGGTCCTTTCCTTTTAAAGTTTTTTTCATTTGTTATCTGCAAGATACGCATGAGGCTCTGGGTTTTAACAAGTTACAAACTTCACAGCAGAAGCAGCTGTGGGGTTTCATTATGTTTAGTTGCGATAACAGATGTTTACAAAATGTGACTGTGATATGCACATCAATTAAAAGGGTACGGTCTTGGCTATATGTTCACAGATGAGCATTTCTATTAAAAGAAGGAAAGGTGTAAACACCATCTTACTGTCACAATCACCACATTCTGAAGAACAGCCTCCGAGCAAAATGCTTTCCAATTATTCAGTGTTTTGAGTTTCGAGCATAAACCAGGCTAAACTGTGGTCTATAGATCTTTCATGGGAATGGACAACGTTCTTTCAAGGGTAATAAACTCATGGTTTTGGTGTGTTACAAGGTAATGAGCATGGAGTGAGAAATGCTTTGGTCATGAAAAAGAATTGTGCAGCATTGTGTTTTTCAATATGTATATATGTCCTTATATATGTACAATGTGGTTACCATACGGCCAAGAGGTGAATTTACATTTAGTCATTCAGCAGAAACTTTTGTCCAAAGCGACGTACAAGGAAAAGAACAGTCAAGCTACGAGCAATAGAGACCTAGTGAAACAACAAATAATACTACTTTTTACTTTAAATACTACTTCACATAAGAAAGAGAAAAACAAAATAGAAAAGAAACTAAAAATTGTTGTGTGTTCTTGTGCGTGTGTTTGTGTCAGGTCTGCTGGAGGAGCGTGCCCTGCTGCTGGGCCGCATGGGGAAGCACGAACAGGCCCTCTTCATCTACGTGCACATCTTGAACGACACGCGCATGGCTGAGGAGTAAGTAGCACACCGCTCTCCAACCAGGCCCCTGTCCCTGTCATCTCAAGGCCTCATCTATTAGCTGGCCCAGTGTGGGCCATTGCCACCGAAGTCTGGCCTTCTGCCAATGCTGACCTTAGAAAGTTCTAGAAAAGTTGTTCTTGTTGTGACCAGAAGTTTGCCCCCCCCCTGTGCTCATATCTTTTTGTCCTTGCCCTACAGGTACTGTCACAAGCACTACGACAGGCTGACCGATGGGAATAAGGATGTGAGTACACTGCAAAGGGGCAGCTGGGTCGGGGCACTGTGCCCAGATCATTTCAACTCAAGAGAACATAGGGGGAAACATTTGGCTCTTAGAATATATACGAAACCAAGTGTGACCTTCTCACATCAGTGTATCGACCTGTTTATTTATAACATCTTGAAAGATTGTCTATGTCTTCGGTGTTAAAGCATCGCTATCCACCTTTTTTGTTCTTTATCTCCAAAGGAAAGTAGGCTATCATTTTACAGTATGTGCAGGGCAATAGGGATGGGAAACAATGACCGTGTATAGAGGTGGACAGTGTGTCTCTATATACAGTTGGTGGAGGGAAAGTAGCTAATCGAGTTCCCCCTGGTGTTAGCGTTTCTAACAATAGGCTAAATTAATGGTACATACCGGTATGTCTCAGCCCACGTCGAACTTGAGTTGTAGTCCATTTATGAAACGAAAGGAACAATTTCAAAATTTTGAAAGAAGGCAAAATAACACTTGTTTTCACAGTTAGTAGCTTATTACTGTAATAATATTTTTTATTTGTTTTCGAAAACTTCACTGATATGGCTTTGTAATAAATATATAAATTTGTATCCAGTCTATGGAATTTTACATGTAAACTGCTCTCCAATAGGAATACAACCACTAAGGACATTAGGTTTCACCTTCCATCCCTATGGGTTGATTATAACCATCATCAGTCAGTGCAGTCTACTCACACATACGTTTTTTCTATGTGTTTGTATATTTGTATGTGCAGGTGTACCTGTCTTTGCTGCGCATGTACCTGTCCCCTCCAGATGTCCATTGCCTCGGCCCCATCAAGATGGAGCTGTCGGAGCCCCAGGCCAACCTGCAGGCCGCGCTCCAGGTGCTGGAGCTGCACCACAGCAAGCTGAACACCACCAAGGTGAGAGGATGCTCACGACACACCCAGGTTCATCATGTCAAAATGCAGCAAACCTACTAATAACCCGCTTCCATCAACCTTCACATTTTATCTGGCAGATTGAGAGTTAATCCACCCCCTTCCAACAACTGTATTTCTTATTTGTCTCATGTCTTCTTATTTCTTATTTCTTATCCTGTTTCCTGAGGATCTTTCACACATAATTTATGTAAAGGAACAATATTTAACACTGACATCAAGTGTTTACTTGAATGAGTACTGCAGTCCAAATTCAAAATAATGGAGAGTTTTCTCCCCCCACCCCATCCTCCTCAGACTTGAAGCTCACGCAGGTTGCCAGGTTAAGAACACTGAACCTACACGAATGAGCTCCGGTGTGACTGATCGTCGTTAACATTGCCGTGTTTAACGTGGCAGCGTTAGCCAACATTATAGTCAGGATCACTTCACCGGCTGTGTGTGTCAAATACACATGATAACCTAGCTGCATGTGGAGTATGAATGCGAGTGCTGGAATGTTGAAATTACTTAAAATGCCCATCCCTGCCAGTAGTGATTAATTAATTAACGTTAGCTAACCATAGCTGAAGCTCAGTGCCTTCCTTTTTAGGAGAAAATGTGCCAACTCGGCCCCCAACTTAAAATCCTTCTGGGTTCTTAGCTGTCTCCATCTTTCAAATGCATCTTAAATATTTACCCACATTTTATATATTTACCCAAATATTTACTACGCTTTTTAGAAGGATGCCGAGGCTTTTAGGGTCGGGTAGAATCTAACATTATCTCTGTTGATCCAGTTTGTTTGCTTGCTTCCATGGCTGCAGCACGCTGTGTTTGCCTGCCAATTTGTTTCATCTGGCAACCTGGAATGTCGAAATGGTACTGGGAAAAGGGGCAGTGGGTGGGATCACACAAGCCAAAACACAAACAGACAGTCCTCTCCGAAGCGGAAATTTCAAAGGAGAACACACTGGCTGTAGGATGGTGTTCGGAGAAGCCAATGTTTCCTTAATCTAGGATGACGCGTCATGGGTCCTTTTATGATTTAGTACAGCAAATATATTGCAAATATATAGTCACATTTTACACACAATTTGTTTCGACAAACCTTTTGTGCCATCACATGTCAAGCCTCTAACATGGTGACGCAAAGGGAACACAACATAAAGGTGTAAATCAGTGAATTCAAACATTGAAATGTAACTGTGGAGTGACACATATTTCCAGAAGTTGAAATATAATACTAAGTAGGTTTCATCAGTTCTCCATGAAAAACAAAGTTATCGAACCAGTCAGCGTTTTGCAAAATACGTCAGTCATAGTAGGTTGTGTTGTGTTGGTCACACAGGGTAAACAACACACTGATGTAATGCTCTGTGGTTGGTTATGTCAACAGTCAAAAGTTTGGCCCTTAGAGGCCCCAAGGGAGGGGCCCTCCTTATATTACGATTGCTTGTTCAGTGGTTAATGGCCCTGATTTTATAAGCTGTACTTTCTCTTCACTGTGGTTTGGAGGATTCATGTGCATATTGAATGAAGAGCTTTGTGTGGCGCCATAAATCCAATACAAGTTTTTTATAGGTTTTTTTTTAAAAAAATGTATCCCTAGTCAGAGGTAGAATTTTTTTGGAGGAACAATTAAGTGGTTCACATATTTGGACATATTCCCAGTTAAATTGATTAAGATGTTGGGTCCAAAAGCATTTTCAGAACAAGTGATAATGTTTTCCCCAAGTCATCATCTGGAGCTTTTATGGAATGATGCAATTGAATGGAATCAGAGGTATTTGCCTCCCCTCTGTTGGTGACTCCCTTGAGCTCAATAATAAAAGGGACCACACTGTACAGTATGAGGTTTGTAGAGTGGGGCTTCCCATTGGTCCTACCTGCTTTTTCTTTTTCTTTTCTTTTTTTTTACCCCCTTTCCCTCTCTCTCATATGCTATAATGTGTCTGGTCTTTTATTTCCCTTGGCGCTGGGCCAGGTGCCTGGGCTGTGCCAGCAGTGCAGAACAGAGCAAAGCCACAACAGAGCAGCGGCGGCAGCAGGGGCTCCAGCACGCGTCAGGCCCCACTGCAGACCTGGCCCACACGCCAGCCCAACACATGCTGTCCCCCCGCACGCTTAATGTCTACGCCATCTCTGTTTCAGCTCATTGCCTTAACATTTCTGTCATCTGTCAACCTCCCTCCTTTACCCTTTAAATCCTTATCCTTTATCTCATTTCTTTAGCTAGTTTTTCACTCACATTTTCGCCCCTCTTCTGTCATTCCTCACTGGCTCCCCCTTGTTTAGCATACTCCCTTTATTGTTTCCTGCCCCCCCCCCTCCCTTTTACAAAGCTCTCATGGTAAAGTGATGTCCAGAACATGGGTTGGACTGGTGCCATTACTGCATTGTGGAACTATTTTTACGCTGCAATAGTTGAACGTTTTGAACTGTGGGAGAGCCAAGTGTGGTGCATGTCACAGAGTTGGGGATGTTTGTGTTCTCCAGCCTGTGCAAACTAGCAGAGCAGTGTCACATTTTTCTGCAATAGTTTGTTTTTTGTCCGTCTTGTCTCACCCTCTTTTCCTCCACTTTGTCACTCCCCTGCTATGGGGCTCAGGCCATCAACCTGCTCCCAGCAAACACCCAGATCAATGAAATCCGTGTCTTTCTGGAGAGTGTGCTGGAGGAGAGGGCCCAGAGGAAGCGCTACAACCAGGTGCTCAAGAGCCTGCTGCAGGCAGAGTTTCTGCGGGTGAGCCCCTTTGTGTGGATGTGTGTTTCTTTGCCTTCCTGTGTGTATGCTTTACATATGTGTTTATGTGCATAAGATGTGTGAAATGGTGTCTGTTCATGTGTGTAGGTCCAGGAGGAGAGGATCTTCCATCAGCAGGTGAAATGTGTGATAACAGAGGAGAAGACCTGCAGAGTTTGTAAGAAGAAGATTGGGAATAGGTAGATACTCTAAACACATGTAAAAGTACACAGCATTCATTACATCCACATCAACGTCAGCAGTCATAATTACACTGGATAGTTCCTATTGGGGGAACTTTGACGAATCTTCATGATGCAATTTTATTGTTTCATGATTGATTTTAAAATTAATACTTGAATTGAAAGAGTCTATTTGATGGCATTGTGTTATGTTCCCTGAACTCCCTGAAAAGGTATGTGTAGTTCTGGTGTAACAATCTCTAACGTGATTAATTAAGTGCTACATCTCAGCTGGCTTCAGCTGAATTCGATGAAACCTTAATGAGAAGATTTTGCAGCAGGTTTTGCAGGTGTTTGTTTGAGACTTTCTTGCTTTGGTTGATCTGTATTCTTTTAGAACTGTTGTCTACAAGCAGCACAGGCGTCCATTCATTGGCTTTATTTACACTGTGGTCGGAGGTAGTCAGAGGTGGTTGCACACTCCTATGATAGTGCTACCAACTGATGGCCCTGCTACATTTTTCTGGGTAGTCGGAGACAGCCTCTAAGGCAGCACATGTTACGTTACAAACAAGGTGAAGCTTATATTGTCATCCGTAAGGCTTTCTAGTCTGCCAAAGTCTGTGAACAGAGAAAGGGGGTCAGGAGAGGGCCAGTTCTCCAAGGAAGAATATGACAGTTTCTCACATCTCACTGGGGAGGCAAAAAAAACCAGAAGGGGTAATAAAAAATGTAGGATCATTGTGACTAAAGTTTTAAGTCTCACAGGGAGTCCTGGTGGGAGTTTGAGCACCCAAAGGATCTGCAGTTAATTTGCTTCCAGTAGTCTGATGCAATTCATCTGCTTACCTTTTTTCCCCTAAATCGTACAAGTGAAAAAGTGGTTAGTATATAAAAGTAGTATATACAGTAGTATATAATAATTAATCCTGTAAGCTTGTGATTTTCTTTCATTGTATGTTGTCCCAGCACATACAGAATACATTGCACATGTTCCTTCTCAATGAACCCTGCCTCATCCTGTCTTCTGACTACCCTTCCATGGACAGTCTGGTCAGGTTGTGCATTATTGTCAGCTGACAAAGGAGAAAGGCTAAGCATAAGTATAGAAAACCACAAAGTAGGCCAAGGAGACCTACCCACCCTTTTCCAAAATGTTCAAGTACATGCTTCCTGAAGTCCCTGGAAAGTTTGAGTACTTCAGCTGCTGACTTCTACTTTGACCGCACACTACAATTCTGCTCTCATTTGTTTTTATGCTCAGAATGAACAATAGTGTTAACAAATATTTATTTGTATCCACAGTGCCTTTGCCCGGTATCCTAACGGTGTGGTGGTACATTACTTCTGCTGCAAGGACCGCAGCGTGTGCCCCACAGAGCAGTGATGTCCATTTTGCCAGGCGGGCACACCAGTGGTATGGGTGCACCACACCTCCGCCTCTCGTGGGCACCATGTGGACTTCACAGGGACCCACAGATCTCACAAGAACCTAAAGACTTTATAGGGATCCATTCATGTGTGGGAAACAGGAATATGACTAGTCGGCTGAAGGACTTGGATCTCAGGCATCTTGTTAGCCTTTCACTGAGTCATTTCAAGCCTGTTGGAACGAACCGTGTGTAGTCTTGGGTGGGGGGATGGGGCCAGACTTTTGTCTGAACTGGAAGGATGTGAGCCCAACCCTGACCTTTGAAGAGAAGAACAGGTCTGCCAAATGCAGTGAGAACATTAACTCTGTGAGGCCTTTAGGGAAGTCTAAAGGCCCAAAAGCCCCCCTGTCTGTCCTGTGTGTATGCTTGGATGTTCTCTCAGCTCTCCATGTCTCAAATTTGCACATTAACACTCTCTGTCAAGCTCTGCAGTGTGTTTGCTCTTATAACAAGTGATGATGTCCTTTCTGTTGTCTGTCCGCTCTCGTACTTGAGCGCTGAGTTTCAGCTGATGGCCAACAGTGTTTTTGCGCTGGACTCCGTGTTCCATTTCTATAGCTTTAGATTGGGGCTGTACCAAGCTGCGCCAAGCAGGAAACCCGACACCAGACAGCAGCTTTATCTGCAACTACACAATAGAGGCCAAGAGAGGCCCTTCAGAATGGGCTGAGGCTCATGGCACGGCTGTTGGGCTGAGTGTGCCTCTCTCTCTGCCTGCCCAGCCACTCTTACTTGCATTTTTAAAAAAAAATTCTTCCTTTCATGCGTTTTTCCATCTTAATTGAAGTATGTTTGTGTGTATGTGTTCTATACAGCCTTTCTTTGGTTAAAGCTTAAAGCAGAAATACTCACTTCAAGCAGCTTCAAGTCAACTGCACAGTAAGCATGGCACTTTAAGCCTGTGTAATCTAATTTATGGTTTCGTATTTATTTGTAACAAGATCTAACCCCACAAAGGGACCTAAGTTACAGGAGAGAAACTGATGAATATGCAGGAATGTCTCGCCTGTGATCATTGGTCGGTTTTGGGGAGGAGGATGACCCTTAGGGGGCACCAGAGTGCAATACTGTCATCAGGTGGTGTGGGTTGTCAGACTAACCCTGTGATCATTTGCTGAGCTTTGGTTGTCCATCTGCGCCTATCTGTTTTTGTTTGTTTGTTTTTGTTTTATTTTTATTCATTTCGCTCTCCTGCCCCTCTCAACCTTGACTGTTATTCTTGTTTCGCAAACATGCAAAATACCGCAGTTTGTATAGAGAGGGTGTCTGATGGAAATGATTGTATTTTTAAAACAAAGTCTGAAGCTGTGGCAGTTGCTAATAAACTTGCATCATATTCACACTTCATGAATTGTCTGTTTGAGTTCTGTTGAGATTCTGTTATTGTGGACACAAAGTGACAAAACTATCCAGGGATGGACAGGGGCAGATCTATCCATTTAATCATTACTGTTTTAATATCTAAGAACTCAAATGAGAGACACTTGCTCATATGCTGTTGGAAAATCACAAATTATTATTATTTTTTTAAAGATTGCACAATTTACTTTTCAATTTCAATTTCCACAATGTAACTGCACTTTCACCTGTCACTCTTACAGCACTGATTACACACTGAGAATGTCTTTGACATTCGTGACCAAGGAACTGCTGATATCATTAAACATATTTGTAATTGTCCTAATTATTGTAATACATAAAACGGTACATTTAAAGACACTTTGCGAGTTTTTGAATACATTTAGGCATTTCATCTTGATGAGGTGTGGGAAACATGATTTCTGAGATTGTTTTGGGTCCCTAGTGTATGTGTGCCTGAGCAGTTGAGTGCAAGTGCAAGAGCACATGACGTCTTCCACTTCTTGGTACAGCCCCCCGAGCACCATCTCTCAGAGTTGATGCCCTAAGTGCCGTGGTGTATTCGAGGAGGGTTACATATCCCCTAATGGACTTTCACACTACACCGTGCCAGCCGGAGTAACAGAGCCACAGCCAGCTCTCCACAGAAGTGTTTTAGTCACGGCTACTCCTATGCAGCTTGGCCTGGGTTTACTCACCCAGCTACTGGCCAGTGTGACAGACACAGCCAGAGGAAGAAGAACAATGACTGATCTCCCAAAGCCATCATTGTATTAGAGGCAGTCCTCACCACACTCAAAGACCCTGACTTGAAACTTGATGTTGATGTTGTCAAATCTGATGGGAGTTGATTGCAAATGACTACATTTCTAATTGTGCAAATGACCTCATCCACTCCTTTCCCATGTCTCTTCAAGTATATTACTCTTGGAGGCTTCGCTTGACTGAACTGTGCTAAACAAATGAATTGTGGCTCATATTTATTTCAGTTGCATGCAGATGTGGAAACGAAAGCATTTGCCTGAAAGTGGAAAGACAAATAAATAAGGTTGAACTCTGTCAGCATGACCTGTTCAACCACACACACACACACAGAGACACACACACATGACTTCTGGGACATTTCTAGCCACACAAACACACACCCACATCTGTCAGAGCAGTGACTCACCCTTTCTTTGTTTCTCTAGCTCGGTCATATCATTTAGCCCCCTTTGAGCCGTGGGATTCATATAAATACTCACACGTCTGTAGTCATTCCCCTCTCTCTGCTTGGGGGATTAAAGGGTAAGCTTTACTTCAGGACCCGCTAGTTCGATTGACACTGAAACTTGTTGGCTCAGAGTGTGGTTGGTGCAAAGGTGGTATATTAGATCCTTCTATCCTTTCTAATAAACCACGCTGTCTATTTTGGACAAAAAAATGTAAGGCTTTTATATATGCTCTGTACATTCACAACTTTCTGTTCCATTGTACTTTTTAAAAATGTTGTGACTGGTAGATATCAGCCTAAAACGTAGTGCTTGTGTTTCTGTTAAGCATGCAGAATCGTTCCATATTTGGCACCTGTTGAGAAGCTTTCAGATTTTATCTCTCCACAATCAGAAGCCAGTGATGGCAGAACAGCTTATGGGAGCTCTCATTACCATGGACTGGAACACATTCCTCTGAATAACGCATCGCTGTTGCTCTGAATGTAGTAGTTCTACACAGTATTTAAAACCAGTTTATTAATAAGCCTGTCAATTTCAGCTGCACTCCATGTCAGGCCTGGAAAAACCATCCTCCCCCACCATGGTGGGGGCAAGGAGGGACGACTGTACTGGCCATCATTTCACAATGACCCCTTTCTGTTCACCCAGCCTACTCTCACATGTGTTCCCTTCTTAAACAGACGGTTGCCTGCATAAGTCACTCTCCAGACCCCACTCCTCTACATCTTAAAATGTTTTATGAGCTCCATAGGCTGGCCAGTCTGGAGCTTTACCCTTAGAGATACGGCACAAAAGACCAACAGGAGACGAGGATGTTTGCTGGCTGGAGGCTGGACATTTCCACTGTTATCATAGTGGAATCCCTTGTAGCATGGAATTCGCCTGTGTGTGTGTGTGTGTGTGTGTGTGTGTGTGTGTGTGTGTGTGTGTGTGTGTGTGTGTGTGTGTTAGAGAGAGAAAAAAGAGCAAGGATTCTGTGTGTTGACTGTGTGTGTCTTTGTTTCCCTCCTTCGGGGAAATCACCATTTTGGCATAGATGTCTGAAATGCCAACAGGGAGACTCTGGCGAGGTTAGCAGGGTGTAGTTCATCAGAGGAAGGACGAAGGGGCTTAGTATGGCATCGCGTCTCTGGAGGATCGGCACTGTTGAGATGAATGACACGGTGCCATACATTACGCTGCAAACTCCAGATGTTACTTCGTTCAAAAATGCGCACCCCCTGTATGTTTTCCGGTTTGCCCGTTCCCTGTGCTCCCATCAAAGCAGATCTCCCGTACAAAAGTGATGACAGTCCCTATTCATGGTCTGCATTCCCTCTGTGCCTCTAAAGAGGATCTGAACCATTGCTGAGAAGCCTTCAGTCCCGGATCTCGGTGTCAGGCAGCTCTTGGCTTTGGTTCATGCGCCACTTATGCAGGGAACGCCGAGCTCTAGGCTTACATGTATAATTGGATTTGGTGCACAAACAGGGTAGGCAGGCCAGAAACAGATACGCCACACCAGCGAGAAATCCGACCACCTCAGTCAATTATTAATTATGACATAGTGGTCCGAGGAAGTAGCATCTTAAAGCAAATAACTCGTCACATATTTTATCGTTTACTTCTCTAAATGTAGATGCCCATTTGCACATGTCGCGAGTGTAATATAATTAAGGTCAGTGGACTAAGTCATCTCATTTGGAAAACTGGATAGTTTAAAATCACTATTCCTATTCTGTATGGTGCAGACTGTTATATTCTCTCTCTCTCTTTCCAAGTTTTAATTTCAGTGAAGAAAAGGCACTTTCAATTTTCTGACACTGTAGAGACAGCTGTATAGTATTAAACTCTCTACATTGTAGGTGGGGTGCAAATGACCTCATCCGAAAGCACAATCCCCTGAGCGCAGCAAAATATAAAATATTCAGAATTCATAACCGGGAAAGTCCATCAATAATCTGTCTTTTACTTGTATGATGAACACAATGACTTGGAATAAATATATTGCGGATCCTCGCTGCTTTGGGCATCTTAGCAGTCGTTTTAGCTCTCATTTTGTAGACTACATGACATGTAGCCTACACTACGAAGAAGACCACATATTGAAACGCGTTGTTTCTCGGCAGACAAATAGGCTACTAACGTCTGAAGATAGGTTGTAGTCAAAAATGTTTTGTAATGCACAGATCTGTAAACCTCAACAAGAAAAGCGAAAACCTTTGACCCTGCCCTGCCAATGATGAGCGCATTACATTGACCAGGAAAATATCACGGCGCTAGGACCGGGCTTTTCTGAGTGCGGAAAATTCTATAGGGATCTCGGTTCCATCAGAAGAGCTTGCAGGCAGAGAAGCTGACAGCCGCTGCGCAAAGCATCACAGGGCAGCGAGCACACACTGCCCAGAACACAAACGAACCGGAACCGCCTGGGCACAAGTCCGGAGCCCTCCATATGGGCTCACAATGCGCAGGATTCGGGCCAACGCCATCGCTATTCTAACCGTCGCTTGGATCCTGGGCACATTTTATTACCTGTGGCAGGACAATAAACCACGTTTGTCCGCCTCCTCCGCGTCGCAGCCACGGGCTGCAGGCGTTAAATCTCATGGGCAAAAGGGATCTGCTGGACGCGTGGAAATACATCGAGAGGACCGGACAATTCCGCTTATAGTAAGTGAGACGCAGATGAAAGCGTCCGGTGATTTACAAGGCTGGCAAGACGCGACGCGAGCAGTGGCGAACTGCAGGAGAGTGTGTGCTGCATGTTGATGCGCCAGTGTTCTGTGTTTGGACGGACGCATAAACTGAAGCTTCGTCCACACACAAATAGTGTGGCCATCGTATACTGGCTAGTCAAAACATAGGGCGCCGTTATTATTTGGCACCACCACAATGAAATGTCACATTTAACATAGCGTATTTGCTGCCGGTTGTTCTCGGTCTTAGCTTTGCAAAAGAAGTGATAATACTGAAATCCATGTTGGCTTTTACGTGGCCCTTGTAAGAGGCTTTCCCTAAGACTGGTGCAGGTGCGAGCTATGCGCGTGCTTTCCCCTTTCTTCGGGCGTTTGTTTGAGTAGAATCGCTTTGAGCCATTGGACTAGTTTGCGTGATATATTTCTATCATCTATGAAAATATGATAGGAAATTGGTCAGAAACACTATTCTATATTTTTCCAGTGACACCCATAGGTTGCTATATTTTAACCAAATTAATGTTTAACGCGCAGCTGCAGCCAAGCGAACTTTGGGCAGATTGCACGCCTGCTCTCATCCTTACTAAATATTTACTCTTAAAATCCCTTCATACAGATACGTACTATATCTCAAATAGTCTAGAGATGGGCTATTGTGATTTTATTCTACTTCGTCAGTAGTCCTTAATCGAAAGAACTCCTTTCTGCTTCTTATTTGCATCGTAGTAGACTATGCCTTCAGTTTGTCGTGGTTAATGTGGCCCATTTGGCAACTGATGACATAATGCTAACTAAACCTGTTTTTTTATGTGTATATCACTACTTTGGCATTTAGTGTCGTTACATGTTTCATTTCTCTAATGAGCTCATGAGGCTATTATTCAGGCATTGACTTGTTAGCCCACTTCTGATTGACAACTTTATTCTATCTATAAATTATGTTTATTTCGCTAATAAGGGGGGAGAACAAAGCCGTAAAACACAGGGTTTGGATGAAGTCTGCTTCAGGGACGAAACATTCTCCGTTCCTGGTATTTTACAAGCCTAGTAGGCAGTGAATGGCGACAGCTGTGCAAAAGGACGCCGTGGCGGATATCAATTCACGGGAACGAATTTGGTTGGACCTTCGTCTGACATTCATACGCCAAATTCTTCAAATGGACGGAAATATATAAAAACCCGTCGAAAGCTTTATATGAAGAGTTATGCATTTATGAGGTTACATCACCAATGGGCATTAAACTAGGTTGTCTGAAGATTTGTAATGCTAGTCTAACCAATTGTAGGTTATATTTGCCATGTACCGACACACACCTCTTGGCTTTGTAAATCAGGCTACCTGCCTATCATTTCATAGTTTCAGAAATGAAAATAATACGTGGAATTGTTGTCTGAATCTTGTTCTTCGGGTTAGGCCACCATTGCCCTGTGTCATGTGTTAGGCAACGCTCAACTTGGCTGTCCTATTGAGCTAAGTGAAAACCAGCATCCTTGTGCCACGTTAGAAAGCTCCATGGTAACAGAGCAGTTTTTCTCCAAAACTGCTGGAGTGTGTCATCATGACTAATGGCCGCTATTTGACAAAGAAAACCCACTGACTTGTCTGTGTTAAGGGCAAGCCAGCATCAGGACACTGTCTATTAAACCTAACTTCATAGGGTGTGTTGTAATGATGAGAGAAAGTCGCATAGATGATGAAAATAGTGTCATAATTTCAAGCTTCTGTTGGTTTTAGGTTGTTTTACATCTTTAGTAAGCCTTATCACTCCTTCTTTGCCACAACTCTTAGATACATTCTTGGTTGAGGAGTGGTGGGTAAGCAAATAGCATGTCCCACTCAGTGCAGTGCCTGGCTGTTGACCAAACCATGTGACCCTGTGAGCACTGTTCCAGTCCAGCATGGCTCCAACTTTAATAAGAGACATGTTCACAAGACCCAAACAAGCGATGTAATCTAAACCGTCCTGTTGCTGTCTCACCGGACGCTTTGATATGTGATAAGCTTTTTAGGCCTGGCGCTGTGCCTCTGTTGTGGACACATCTTGTAAGGTATTCCTGAAATGTTTTGTTTTTCTTAAAAACCCTTCTTCCAATAAAGAGTTGGCGGATAGTTTTATAATATATGTGGTGTTTTGAAAGTACCAACTCTAGTCCAGTCTAGGCTGTTAAAAGCTGCAGCCTACAACATGTAAAGCGTCTTTGACTTTTCACCTAAGAAAATCCTTGAAGATTTTACTTAGAATCTTGGTTAAGGGGTTCTTTGATCAATTTAGCAGAAATTAGGAATGGGATCGGGTTTCTTTCCTTCTTTCTTTCTTTCTTTCTATCTCAGGCAGTCACATGGCTATGTGCAAACCTTTGTAATGCAATGTGTTGTAGCCATGGAGAATAACCTAATTCTTTGATAGTCACACATAACATTGCAGTGATTACATTGTGTTTCTGAAGAATGTACTGTCGGCATTGTTATTTAATAAGTTAAGTTTGTTAGATGACCTGAATCTTGGCCTTCCTCCTCTCTCTTTCTTTCTTATTAGGATCTTTCTATGAAACTTCAGAAACTGGGGGCTTCTCAAACTCAGATCAGATCAGCCCTGAGAGTCTCCCATGATTTCTGTTTAATTTTAGATGTAATTGGACATCTTGGCATCTCCAATATAGTGTGCTAAAGCTAGAAAGGACCCCTGGGGCTGAAGTGCACTGCTGTGTTTGGCATATCCTGCCCTAGTATCGAAGGACTTTTATTTTAAGACTCCTAGTATTTTCTATTGTACATTCACAATGTAAAGATCTGGAGAGATACGCATGTGGTTTATTGTCAACAGTTTTTCACTTTTTGCTTCCACAAAAATGGTGCATAACGCAACATATTCAGGCACATGCAAGACCTTGAGTGATGTAAATCTCATACTACTCTATGTTGCAAACACATACTGTAAAGAAGATCTGTGGATTTGTGGATTTCTAAAAGCTCACAGTGAAGATGGAAGCTCCCTGTTTTGGAATACATTTTTAAAGTATCTGCTTCTGTCAGCCCGTCCCTGTTTTAAATATCCCTTGTTTACCTGAGGCACACAGAGACCAGCTGCTCCAACGGAGAGAAATAGCCACAGTCATTTGTGTCTCCTTAAATTGAATTTTTAAGCTAAAATGACTAAAAGCAGTATCTAAAAATATTAAGTTGGCAAACTAGGACAGCAAAGAATTGCATCTTTGAAATTCACCATCATATTGGTAAAGTAAGTCAAAGCACAACTAACATATGGTACACATGGTACATATTACTCAAATTCATCATAGATAGATCATAGATCATATGCATTTGAGGGATTATCAGTTTTTTTTGTTCATATAAGCTTGTGCTTAACTTCAGACTTCAAAGGAAAAGGGGGTTTCATAGCAAATTTAGCGTTGTGGTCTTCAGTGAAAGTAGAACCTATATACACAGCCAGTCTTTTCTTGAAGACAAGCTCTCGTCTAACCTCCTGGATTACTAAACCGTGCTTAGCCGTATACTTAACCGTATAGCATTGTAAATGCAGAGTCCAAATATTTTACTCTGCATGTGAGGACACTTTCTCCACACAGTAATGAGAGTGTGGTCATGCCATTTGAACTAAGCCATCCCCCTGACAGCCAATTAATAACACTTCGCTGAGGAATGCCACCCCCCCCCCCCTCCCCCCCGCACCTTTCCCTTCTCTCTCTTTCATCCACTTCATTCCACCTTTTTTTTCCTTTCCCACTTCTTCATGGTCTCTTTGTTGTCTGTTGCAGGTCTGTGTTTTCCCGATTCATCAAATGTTTTCCTACATCCATCTCTAGAGTGTTTGCCTGTCAATCCTCTCTAGTGTTTTAATTTGGTCCGCAGACTCGGCCATGTCCAGATGTTTCCTGCAACAAGTTCAAATCTCATGTCAGTCCTTGTTCAGATGGCTGTACCTTAGCTCCCTCTTAATCTGGCCTGCTTTGTTACACACAGACGACATCCAACCATTCTTACTGTACAAGCTGAAGTGGGCCTCCCACTGCTGGACACGAGTAGACCAGGACTGCTGTAATAAGTAATTACTCTGATGGGAAACATAGATTAGAGCAGGATAGACTGAGCAGAACTGTTCTTCCAGAGCAGCACTTGTGATCAGGGAGTAATCTGATATGTGACCTTTCTGTCGTCAGGAGGTGACCAAACTCAGCGTCCAGCTGCTCATGTTGGCTGAGGGGTCTGAGCACGGACTGGTGTCACAACGAGAGTCCAAAGACGCTGGTTGACTGTTCAGTACTGATAGGTCACCAGAAGTGTGTGGGCTGTTGCAAAGGATGCCTAATAGCAGTACTATTGGTAATTTAGGACAACATGCAACGAACATTTTTGTGTCCAGGGATAATTGAAAGCAGGGCAATACTGTTTGTCCTTAAGAATAATCTTTACATACTCATGACATACAATACTTTTTAAATGTTCTGTTTTAAAATAACTGCATAGCCACTCATTTTCATTGTGCTGCCGGTGGCTACTTAAATAAGGATTATTTCTGTTTTAGACATTTATTCTATCGTCGTGACCAATCTGGCTTTTGTAAAATTTTGTAAAACACTATTGATTTATAAATAAGTAATCCTACAATGGCAATTTAACCTAGCACGGCATGATAAAAGAACAGGAGGTAGAATGCATGTATGTGTTACTTATATTGTTGTTTCCAATTGCTCAGCACATATGGCAGCAAAGAGAGCTCAGTCGTTAAAATGTTGCCATGGCTTCCTTTTTAATACAATTAAATTAAATTACTATGCAGTGGCTAGCGTCACCACTTGCTAAGTGGTTGACCTGGGTTTGATTTCTGATCACGTAGGTTGTCTATAAGTCGCTTCGGATAAAAGCGTCTGACCTTGTTGGTTATTTTAGTATCAACAATACGCAGTTTTTATAATAAGGCAGAGGCACACAGTTGTAGAATTTAGACAATTGTATTTATCTTTGCAAAGAGGGAGAGAAGTTACAACATCACTGCTGCCAACTCAACTCCGAAGGGGCAATCCCTTCTTGCAGCGTTTAAAGTACATGTGTGGTTCCTCATTTGGGGTAGAACCACTAAAGTGTGACCTTTCCTAATTTGGTATCAACAGAACCTGTCTTTTGGACACCGTCTCACACTTCACAGAATGTGTTTACTCTGTGACATTTCTCAGAATGTGTTGTTTTTCTCGGCCCAGCATCCTGTTCTGCCTCTAGGCGCAACACGCAGTCTGCGCAGACAGCTTCAAGCAAGTTTAAGCAAGTTAAAACTATGATCAACAGAATTTCCTAACAGACCTTTACCTTAAAATGACTCAAATGAGACACAGCAGAACGTGGTGGAAGATGGTTGTCATGGCACTTGCTTCTTTGGGGCTCTGACCCGTAGTGCTTCTGCGTTCGCCCCCTGTAGGTCACTCATGCGCCTCACGGGGAGCTCCAGAACCAGCTGGTGGCCAGCTTCGATGAGAAGGCCTACCTGAGCAGCAAGCAGCTGAAGCCTGGGGAGGACGCCTACCGGGAACATGCCTTCAACCTGCAGGAGAGCGACCGGATAGGCAGTGAGAGGGCCATCAGAGACACTCGCCACTACAGGTAACCCTCACGCAGATGTAAAACCACAGAGCTCCACTCAGAATTACATCAACACACATATATATATATATACACACACACAAACACACTTCTCAATAAACCTGTATCCCCCCCCCACACACACACACACACATACACACACACTGTCACACTAGTATAGTTCTACTTAGAAACCTCATGCATAATAAGTAGGCCAGTGACATGTTGAAAAAGGCAGTGTTGGAATGGCTTTGTCTTTTTTAGGTGCGCTTCAGTGAATTTTGATCCAGACCTGCCCCCCACCAGCGTAATCATCACTTTCCACAATGAAGCTCGGTCCACTCTCCTGCGCACCATTAAAAGGTAATTACACTGCACCTGTCAGGTGCTCTGGGAGCTTGGTGTTGAAAAACTCTACGCAATACTCTCTCTCTCTCTCTCTCTCTCTCTCTCTCTCTCTCTTTCTCTCTCTCTCTCTCTCTCTCTCTCTCTTCCTCTCTCTCTCTCGCTTGCTCTCTCTTTCTCTCTCTCTATTTTTTTCCTCACACTCACACACACACGCAAGCACGCACACACAAATACACACATACGCTTATACTCTTTTTCTAACGATTCTCTTGCTCTCTCCCATCTTGCGCCAGTGTGTTGATGAGGAGTCCTCCCTCTCTGATTCAGGAGATTATCCTGGTGGATGACTTCAGCTCTGACCGTAAGTATCTCCTCCATCTTCTGTGTCCCTTTTTTTAAACAAGGCTTTGCGGTGTGTTTGAGTTTACGGAGGAGGAGCATCTCGACGTTCACACGCACTTTTCCCGAGAGCACGCCAGTTCCACTAAGTCTGCTAGAGATCACACACATTTTGTAACCAAGACAAAAGAAAAGGAGGACATGGGGGTGAACTCGGCTGAAGTCATACAACCCAAAATGCATTTTGGAATAGTGCCTGCTGAGAAAACGAGAACCTCATGTCCACATATGTGACCGTAGTTCCAAGAGAGATGCAAATGGCCTCTGGATCGGCCTCCGTCAACGGCACCACAGAAGTGATGGCGTGTGGCTGAGCGTCCCATTACAAGACACTCTGTAATGCACAAATGAGGGAAAAGCTGAAATAATATCCTGGGCATTACACTGTAATGTTGGGGCGGCAGAGGAGGTGGGGAAATGGGGGAGGTGAGAGCATTACACTGTAATGTTGGGGAAGAGGAGGTGGGGAGATGGGGGAGGTGAGAGCATTACACTGTAATGTTGGGGAAGAGGAGGTGGGGAGATGGGGGAGGTGAGAGCATTTAGATGACGGGCGTTTTCCCCTGAACAGAAGCCAGGTTAGTGCTGTGAGCTCATGCTGCCGCTCCATACAGACCATACGCTGCTCTTCTGATTGCCACCACATGCACCTTATGTCAACGGCAGCACATCACATATACACACACACACACACACACACACACACACACACACACACACACACACATACACACAAGCATGTTTTGCGGATGAACTGTATATATATACTCTACATACAAGTATCTATATATACATACACAAAACACAACACATACATGCAAACACACTCTCTCTGTTATGCCCTTATATAACACACATAACTCCTCACTGCCTCAGACAAACACACACACACACACACACACACACACACACACACAGACACACACACCAAACACACAGAATATATATTGAAAGCTTTCCTCTGCGCTCTGACCCTCTGGCTCTCTGACACGCTATATTTTCAATGTCTTCTCCATTATTGATGATAACACATCCATGGAGCCTCAGCAGATGGCCTGGCACCACATGTGCTGTTGAGAGACCGAGGTCAGATCATGATAGACAGGAACAAAACTAAATTTTATTTTTATTTTCAAATGCTAATCTATCCCGGGCAGAGATTACACACTGCTGAAGAACTAAGCAGATGCTGAAAACACGTCCCATCCAAAGCAGCACACTGATGCAGGCATATGCTGAAAGCATCTGTGCAGCCATCACATTACACTTAAGAGTGTGTTCCTCAGTCCCTTTACATGTAATCAGACATACAGCGCATGCAGAGTGGATTTCTTGGTCTATGCAGTCAGTTTGATTAAGCCTTGATGAGCTTGTAGGCATCAGGGTTGTTGAGGGGGCATGAACTGAACCGAAAGGATTCTCTCTGTCCCCTAAATCCTGTTAATGCTAGTCTTAATCAACATCACTGATCTTTGCCTCGCACACAACAGACCACATTTAGCTTACACATGCGTACCACCTCACCTGTCAGCACAAAGCTGTTACACACACACACACACACACACACACACACACACACACACACACACACACACACACACACACACACACACACACACACACACACACACACACACACACACATGCCTGCCCGTGTATGCGTGCACACACACACATACATACAAGCACTTTATCCTCCTCTGCTAGGATATATGTCACATCTGGTTTGGGTGTAAGAACTGTTTTGTGTAGGACTTGATGTGAGAGTGTGACTTTTGTTTCCATGGTAATCCAGAGTGAGCTGTCCAGCCCCACCCCCACTAACCTCCCACGCCATCTGTCTCTCTCTCTTT
Organism: Clupea harengus; assembly: GCF_900700415.2. Lineage (NCBI taxonomy): Eukaryota > Metazoa > Chordata > Actinopteri > Clupeiformes > Clupeidae > Clupea > Clupea harengus. The sequence continues at coordinate 7,930,949 of NC_045165.1, forward strand.
CTCTCTTACACACACACACACACACACACACACACACACACACACACACACACACACACACACACACACACACACAGACATATTACACTCTGACTATAGACCTCTTATCTACTGATATACAGATACTTGTTCTCTCTTCCTGTCTTCTCTCTGTCTCTTTTCTCCTTCCATCTCTTCCTTCATTCATTCATTCCTTCCTTCCTTTCTTTCGTTCTCTACCTGTCTCTCCCTTGCGTTGTGGATTAGCAGTCTCGACTGCGCTGATGTGGCTCGCTCTGTTGCCAGGGCCCTGGTGAAGCTGTGTCACTGTGGGCCAAATCTGTCTGATCAGCGCAGCAAGGGACCAGCATGATCAAACTACTGTTAAGTCCCAAGCCACTAGCCTCAGCCACAGCCACAGCCCAAGCCACAGCCGTGTCTGAATGGCCAAGGAAGATGCCAGTGTGTTTGGAGATTACTCCAGAGCAGAGAGAGAGTCTTGCCAATACCTTTGCTACACCATGGTTTGTGCGTCAGTTGCTTGCTGTGCAGTTCATTGAAGACAGGAGAAATACCATACAAAATTTAAAAAAGGTTAATAGCAATATATTGGACATACTGATATATACCACACAATATATGGGACATTTTATATATTGGTATGTGTTATTTACTTGCTGAATAATAATTAATTAATCATAATTATAAATAATTATAATAATTGCTGAAAACATTTCACCTAGTATCTTGGCCACTGATGCTATTTGTCTATTTTCCACATTCTGTATTGGGTGCTTTCTGAACTGCTTGGAGCCTGGAGTGTTGTGAAATGACAGTGACCTGGCTGAAATTAGCGAACACAACAAGCGGCGTGTGTGGGCGACGGGCCATTTCAAACCCATCCAAATGTCAATGAGCACGGAGTGGCTGAAATGACATTTCCTGTGTCAGCAAGAAGCTGCGCATGATGCTATGGCATAATGAACCATTAGCTCTAAAACTACAATAATCAGTTGCACGGTTTGGTGTGTGTGTGTGTGTGTGTGTGTGTGTGTGTGTGTGTGTGTGTGTGTGTGTGTGTGTGTGTGTGTGTGTGTGTGTGTGTGTGTGTGTGTGTGTGTGTGTGTGTGTGTGTGTGTGTGTGTGTGTGTGTGTGTGCATGTGCACAGGCACGTGTGTGTTCTATCAGTAATCTCATGTCTCCTCTGTCATTAGCTGAGGACTGCCAGCTGCTCTCTCAGATCCCCAAAGTGCGCTGCCTGCGGAATGGACGCAGAGAGGGTGAGTGTGAGAGACGTTAGACTGACAGGAAGATGTAGGGCTGCCGTATCCACTGAGACGTGACAAAGACCTTAATGACAGAGAACACAACAGGAGTGAAATGGAACAGACATACAGCAAAGTCTTGTTATTAACGCTGACAGATGTATTAATAGAATTGAGATATAGTACATCCTTGTCATTAAACCTTTGTCAGGTTAATGTCAATGTCTATATTCCTCCTTGACTGGAGTCAAATACATCACCATGGATTTAATGCAGCCTGATTCCGTTACATACATATACAGTGTTGAGACTACTGTGATTGAGTTTGTCATCTCTGTAAATGTGATGATGCGATGCCCTCCCCCAGGGTTGATTCGCTCACGGGTTCGAGGGGCCAGCGTCGCCTCTGCCACCATCCTCACCTTCCTGGACAGCCACTGCGAGGTCAACACTGACTGGCTGCAGCCCCTCATCCAGAGGGTCAAGGAGGTGAGATCAGCATTCGTGTCTGTATGACCACATGTCCCCATTCCAACATCCACTGGCATTTGTTCGCTCTCCACTACATCCTGTTGTGTGCACATCAGAGAATGTAAGATCGTGGTTTTGTGTCGGTCACTGAGTTCAGAATGGTCAGCGATGCGTTGTCACACCCACCCACACATAAATATTCATGCATGGTCTCACAGACAAGCACACACAGACTCTGTCGCACAGCCACACACATGACTACACCCACATCCAGACACCCAGATAAGCAGATCACTAACAAATACACTCATATTTGTACTCGTGCACACATATAAAAAATAATTAAATGCACTGGAGGTCACGCTCACACGCACACACGCACACGCACACGCACGCGCACGCACACACACACACACACACACACACACACACACACACACACACACACACATATATATTTATATATATATACACACACACACAGTCACAGTCTGACTTTATTTGCTCCTGAGACTTGTTTCTCCTTGGGGAGAAAAGGCTCGAGTAATTGAGGCACACACACAGCTGCTCCTCTCCTCTCCTCTCCTCTCCTCTCCTCTCCTCTCCTCTCCTCTCCTCTCCTCTCCGCCCTCCCTTCCCTGCTCCCAGTTCACCACATCCCTCTCTTGGCGTTCCCCTAAGGGTGGACCTTATCCACCACACTGTCCTGACTCACCATGCCTCTTTTGTCCTGCAGCTCATTCATTTTTCTCCCATTCATCCCACAACACACAGGGAACTCCCATTTCTCAATTAATCACCTATTCATTTTCTATGAGACACTTCTGAGACAATTGGGACTCCTACTAGAAAACCTAATAACAGACTCAGCAGGCTTGATTAAGACGAGCACAAATGAGAGTGTTAACGAACAGTGACCTGACTCCTGGAGCTGCTGTGTCTTTCCAGATCGCACATCTCTTTAGGCTGTAACTAATCTAGTGTTGTCACACAATTTTATTATTATTTTCTTGGCATTGCAGATGACCCTTGAGTGTAGCATGAATCTGAATTGTAGCAGTTTCCCCTTTGTGTAGTTGTAAAGCCCATGGAGTGACTCATAGATTTTTGTGCTAACCAAACCTCAGATTTACTTACACAGCATGTGAGTGTGTCTGTGTTTACGTGTGTGTGTGTGTGTGCGTGTGTGTGGGTGTGTGTGTGTGTGTGTGTGTGTGTGTGTGTGTGTGTGTGTGTGTGTGTGTGTGTAAGCATGTCTATGCATCGCTGTTCTGCCCTCTGTTGTGGTGTGGTCCATGTTTCCTTTCAGGCATGGCCTCATTAACCTGCCAGTTTCCACCCACCAATCACTACTCTAGAGAGGCGAGGTTAGATATGCTGGAATTAACCCACTGGATTCAACTAACAGATGCCTCGTCTTTGTGTAGGTCACCGGTTTCTCTTTTAGTCTCTCTCTCTCTCCCTCTCTCTCTATATATATTTGTGTTAGATAGATATATAGAGATAGATAGAGAGAGAGAGAGAGAGAGAGAGAGAGAGAGAGAGAGAGAGAGAGGGCTTTAATTGGAAATTAAGTGCCTCCGTGTTCTCTTCCCGATCAGAGAGGCATATTAATAAGATCCATGAGGAGCTTATTTCTAAATACTGTGAGGGATGATTCCCAGAATGCTTTTGGCTCTGCTAAGCTTTATCTGGGCTCTCCCCCGCACTATGGCTGACGCAAAGAGCAGAGTTCAGCTGGCGTTCAGACCCCCTTGCAACAATGTCTCCACTAACTAGAAACACTTGCTTTGATTGGCGTATTGTAAAAATCCTCTTCTGTCCACACTCGCTGGTACACAGAGACATACACACAGTTATGACTCACAAATAGACTCACACACTCCAACAAACTCTTCTGCTCTGTCCACTGCCATCTGGCACACACACATACACACACTCACGCGCACACACAGGGAAAGAAAGAGATTGAAAGAGAAACACACAGACTTATCAAATGCATGCTAATCTGTTTTGTTTATATAACTCATATTACATTGGCTGGGACAACTCACTCAGTGTGAACCCCTTAGTTTCCCCTCCTAGGGCCTCACGAGGGATTTTCACGAGGAGAGCCAGTCTTGTGTGTTATGGAATACATGTGCGACGCAGTTAGCTTATATGTTTGTTGGAAAAAGGTTTCCGATGTCAGGATGATGTCATCTCTTGGCTACATGTGTAGAGAGACATGTGCATCCTTTCCTGCACTTTCGAGATTCTCAAAGCTGTGCTGCAACACTTCTGTTGTCACTGTACTGAGTGTCATAAGGCTGGTGTGAAAGCAGTCACTTCGGCCTGGAAGATCGTGTAGTGACATAACTGACTCCAGCGCTGATCTCTTCCCCCCAGGACCACACGAGGGTTGTCAGCCCTATCATCGATGTCATCAGTCTGGACAACTTCGCCTACCTGGCAGCCTCAGCTGACCTAAGGGGAGGTGAGTGTGTGTGTGTGTGTGTGTGTGTGTGATGCACCAACAGGGGGCAGCGACAGAGCTGTCTCCACACAGTCACCTGTGAAGCTGATGTGACACAGCTCTGGGAAATCAGACTGACAGTGACTGACAAGCTCAGCCATGCCTTGTTTTGCCCAGTATCTCTTTCCAGACATAGCCTCTGGGATTTATTCATTTTGAAACTTATTTTGAGGGTCTTCTCATCTCTGTTTGTCTCCTGTATTGTCTGCCGATTTTATCGGTTTCTCTCCCATTTGTGTCTGACCCACGCTTTCTCTCTCAGGGTTTGACTGGAGTTTGCACTTTAAATGGGAACAGATTCCCATTGAGCAGAAAATGGCCAGGAATGACCCGACCCAACAAATCAAGTGAGTACTTACTTGATTAGTGACTGTGTCGCCTGCTCTGACTGCATTGCAGTTCCATTTCCCTTCTTTCAGTTGGATTCAGTTGCTCCCAGTTTGTGAGGCTGATGTATGGGTCTTTTCAGTCTGATCTTGGAAACTACTGGCTCAGAAAGTGACATGGTTTCATGATAGAGTCAGGGTAATATTACATCGAAATAAATAAATAAATCAGTTTCAGACTTCTGTCAGCCACCACAGAATTAATGTGTTTCTGGATCCAAAGGCCAAATGAAGCAAGTTGATATTTTTCCATAGTGTTTTCATAGTGTCAAAGTCTAATTCCAGAATTTTTCTCCCAGAACTCCAGTCATTGCTGGAGGAATCTTTGTGATGGACAAGAGCTGGTTTAACCACCTGGGCCAGTATGACACACACATGGACATCTGGGGAGGAGAGAACTTTGGTAAATTTATCACCTTAACCCCACCCCACCCCCACCTTCCCGCCCGAACATATGCAGCTCACTACAAAGGTTATCACCAACAAGGTTCTGTCATCTGGCCCAGTTGAACTTATTCGCCCTCCAGAGACCCAAACCACAACCATCGTCATGGGTGTCCTCTGCCCTGCTGGAGGGTAATTGTATAATAGCTGTTACAAATCAAGGCAGCCCAAAGAAAAAGCAATGACAGCTTCGAGCCATCTCTTTTCTGTGGTTCTATGGTCATGGGAATGGTGGCTTCGGTGTGAAGAAATGTGAAAGCCTGCCGGTCTGTCCTGAGAGAGAGAGAGAGAGAGAATTAAGGATTTTTAAGCAATTAAAGGAGATCATAGAATAAAAAGACCTTGATTGAATTGTCTACACTTCGATCTATTCGGTCTTTCTGCTGGTTTTGTCCTGCAGCTTTACCTGAGTGTTTCAGACTGACATGCTAAGCCCATGTAATCTGCAGTTTATGTAAGCATGAAAATGAGAGGTTATCTACGGCCCTCTTGCTCACCAGCAGGTTCAGATTTACAGGGGTAGGGATGAGAGGGAGGGAGAGTGATAGAGAGAGAGAGAGAGAGAGAGTGACAGAGAGAGAGAGCGAGAGAGAGAGAGAGAGCAGAAATGATTCACTACTGAATTTGTCACGTCTCATTATCATGTCTGTTTCAACCCCATACCCGTCCATTATCAATATTCAGTATTCGGAGATGAAAGGCGATCATAGAATAATGAATAGAAAATAAAAAGCACTCAATAGAATTGTCTACACTTGATCTTGACCTGTTAATGAATGGGCCCCTGCCATTCTCTCTCTCTGCCTTCGCCTCCCCAGAGCTGTCCTTCCGTGTGTGGATGTGTGGGGGCAGTCTGGAGATCCTGCCCTGCAGTCGGGTGGGCCACGTCTTCAGGAAGCGCCACCCCTACGACTTCCCGGAGGGCAACGCTCTCACGTACATCAAGTGAGTGGCGCCCGTGCCAGACAGAGTCTGGCGGGCAGATGAGCCGCGTCTGCGTGGGAACTCGTCACACTTTCCTTTCGGTCTCTCGCTTCTTCTCTCTACCTCTGTCCGCCTCTCTCTTCCCCGCCATCACCGTGTCCTTTCTTACTCTCATTCTATCAAACTCCTCTGACTCTGTCTCTCTCTTTCTCTCTGTGGGTTGATTGACTGAGTGCAGTATTCCCAAAGCCATATGGGCACATAAAGGGGAACACACATTCCATGTCTTCATCTCTCTCTTGCCCTTCCAGGAACACTCGCAGGGCGGCGGAGGTGTGGATGGACGAGTATAAGCAGTATTACTACGCTGCTCGACCTTCAGCTCAGGGCAAAGCCTTCGGGAGGTCAGTGCACTTTCTTCTTTGCTCATAAAGGCTGACTCAGTCATTGCGCAGTCACTCTCTTTCCTATAAAAGTCTGCCTCACATCTGTTCTCACCGTCATTACTAAGCTCAGCATGTAAGACACAATTAGCTTTGAGACATTCCTACTTACATCTCTCTCTCTCTCTCTCTCTCTCTTTTTCTGTCTGTCTCTAGCAATCTATTTGCCTTATGTAATGATTCTCTCTTCTTCACTCTCTCTTCCTCTCTCTCTCTCTCTCAACCCCCCCACCCTTACCTCTTCTTAACTGTGCAGCATTGCAGACCGGGTGGAACTGCGCCATAAGTTGAACTGCAACTCGTTCCGCTGGTACCTGGAGAATGTCTATCCTGAGCTCAGGTAGGTGATGTGACAGGCTTCACCCACAGATATGGCAGACCGTGTGTTCAGAAGGCTGGCT